>NC_051388.1:1239517-1261805 GCF_015228065.2 Penaeus monodon
AAAAGGGGGGTTACCATATATGTCTGTTAGTTTTGTAATGCATAGGTTTTGGAGTATGTGACAAGAGGGGAGCGGTGGGTCGGACGAAAGAGACTTTACCTATGTTTTTGGAGACATTGTGGAAGAGAAGGTGTTGTAGAGTAGGGAGCGGGAGGGTTTACGAAAAATCGGTCCATTGGCTCGCTGAAGGGGTATTCATATGTTGTAGGAAGGGTGGGAAAGGCGGTGGTGACGATGGAGTAGTGTTGAGGGAGGTAGTGTTATGGGGAGGGGGCAATAAGGCTGAAAAGGTTTTAATAAGGGAGGATGGGGTGGTTGATGTTGGGGGTTTGGGGGGGTAGAGGTGATGAAGTTGAGCGTGCTGGGAGAGTGGAAATGTTTCTTAAGGATTGGTGTTGGCTACGTACTAGTAGGCATTGATGAGGGGGTAGTTGTTGCAGTGTTCGACCCGTGGTCAAAGGAGAGCCTGGGGTCAGGGAATCGGGGGTTTACATCGTTGGGGCTTTTTGATAAAGGGGCAAGCCTCTTTGCCCCTAATAGTGGAGATAACTTTTCATTGCTGGCCATGGTAACCCTGGATTATTTGGGATAAGACAGTCCACCCCTCAGGGTCCCCTTGAGGGGTAAGGGCTAGATAACAATCAGGGGAATACCGTGCCCATGGCTCCCTCAGGCCGTTCAGGACTGGCACAAAGTCAGCCTTTCATCCTTTCAGCACGGCTCTCACACCTTAGGAGGTGGATAGTAGAAGGGGTTTGGTGAAGGGACAGAAACAAAAGGTGGGATGGAAAATAATGACCATGAAAAATTAGTTGAGTCGAGGGCTGAGTCCCAAAGGGTTTGGGGGAGTTCCCCATCATTGGGTCCCAGTCTCCGCCTCCTAAGCCCCCCCACGACAACAACGGGCAAGGGATTGGGGGGGGGGGGGTATAAAAAGAATCTTACGTAGAAAAAAAAGATAAATCATAAGATCTAAAGACAAATATAACGTAAAAGGAGAAAAAATAAATAAAATATATAAACACATTTATTTATTCTACTTACTGAAAACTTTCTGCTGCGTCAAATCAAAGGTCATTAGCGGCGTATTCAAAATATAGTGATAGCGTAAGAAAGATTTTTGGTTTACTAAGGCGATGCTTAGATGGTCAGAACAGACAAATGTGTCAGGCATCAAAGGTTACACAGCATTATGGTAAAGTACTGTGACGGAAAGAGTAAATATGACTTAACGATTTGGATAAGTGGACAGGAAGGGATGGAGAAAAGAACACCATCACCACCACTATCATCACCTCCTCACGATGGTTAATTTAATCATCACCGTGATAACAAGAAGCGGGGAGTAAATTAGAAGTTCATAGCCAAATGAAAAAAAAACACTGAATGTAGATAGACACCGAGTTGAAAATTGTTAACTGTTGAACTCGTGTACGCTGTAACAAAATTGTTTAATAATGATAACCTTACGCCAACGCTCATACAACGTTGAAAGCACCGCTTCTCGTCCGATCAGCGAAGTTAAGTCGGGTTTGGTTAGTACTTGGATGGGTGACCGCTTAGGAACTCCAGATGTAGATGGCAACACTTATCCTTTTTCTTGGAGTATTTTTAAAATTATATTGTGCACGGCAAAGTAGGCTTACACCAATAAAAAGGTGGAGACAAAAAAAAATCAATTCATTGTTTGTGGTTGTATCAATAATTTTTTATAATCGTCATATTAGATCTAATTGATTTTTAGTGTCTCTATGACACTTTAAATAATAGCGATATCAATATCATTTATTGATTTTTTTCTACCGTGTCAACATCTAAGGTCATATAGCACTATGATAAAATATGGCGAAAAGGAGCTAACGATTAGGATAAGTGGACAGAATAAGGGGATGAAAAAGAGAAGGAAAATGAAAGGAGGGCAGGAAAAGACCATGCAAAATTAGTTGAGGCGAGAGCTGAGGACCAAGGTAGGTTAAGGTTAATGGTTAAAAGCAAGAGAAATGTGCTAGACATCTAAGGTCATGTAGCACTATAGTTAATGTTTGGGAAGGGGGGTTGAGTTAGTGTTTAGTTGTCTAAGCTGGGCAAAGGAATTGGGAGTGAAAGGGTTAGGGTCGGGTGTGGTAAGGAGTTAGATTAGATGAAGGATATGTATGCGTTTGAGGAAAGAGAATAGGTTGTTGAAGCAGAAAGTGTGGGATTCTGAAAGGATGTCTGATAGGTTGGGAGGTCGGTGAAGGGAGGATAGATGGGGAAAGCAGAGGTACGGGTTTTTTCATATCGTGGGCGCGATAATTGGATGTGATGGATTGAAAGGTGAACATTACAGAAGGAACATAAGGGTGGATCAGATTGGACATCAGATAGGAGTGTGTTAGACGGGTGTGGCCAATGCGTAAGCGGGCGAGAGCAGTTCCCAACGTCTGTTCCGATGAAATGGAGTTGACCAGGAGGAGATTGATAGTTTTACAGAAGGGAATTTATTAGTGCGGGGGCTTGACCAAAAAGTTTCCCATCGTTTATACAAGAAGGTTTTAAAGTGTGGGTAATAACCCGTGGCTGGGATATGTGAGAAGCGTGGTGGTATGATGTGGACATAGAGGCGTGGCGTGCTAGTGTATCTGCCTGTTCATTGCGGGGATTCAACATGGCTGGGCACCAGCAAAATTTGATTGTTTTATGGCGTGTGGACAGGTAGAAAAAACCAGTTCTGGATCTTACAAACAAGGGGGTTTGGTGGTGTGTATTGACTTTATGAGAGTTAATGAGTTACGGGAGTCAGTAAATTGTAAAAGGAAGAGGGAAAGTGAGTATATGGTTTTAGAGCAAAAAGGAGTGCTTTACAATTCTGTAGTAAGGACACGGATCAGGGGGAAAGGGAGTATTTGAAAGTACGAGTTGGGAAGATTACTGCAAAACCAGCACCGGAGGTGGATTTGGAGCCATCAGTATATAATGAATATAGAGGAATGAGTGGAGCCCATGGTCGAGGAAATGTGTGAGAAGGACAGTAGGAGGGATATTTGTTTTTGGGGGTCGGGAAAACAGAAGAGCAAATATGGGGGTGAGGTATGAGCCATGGAGGGACGGAAGGACAGAGAATGGGAGAGGTTGGAGAGGGGGGAAAAGGGGGAATGTGAGAGGAGGGTATCCATGCGTGTTGAGAAAGGAGTAGGTAATCGTGGAGATGAAGCTAAGGTAAGAAGTGGGGGTTTGTGGGATATTTATTTTAGTGAGGGAAAATTTGGGGGGAATCGAACATAGCATGGGAGAGAGAGAAGGGCACGACGTCGAGATAGAGATGGTATGCGTGATTCAGTGTACAGGCTCTCAACTGGGGAGGAGCGAAAGGCGCCTAGTGCTAAGCGAAGACCACAGTGATGGTTTGTATCAAGATGGGCAAGGAGAGAATTTGAGGCAGAGGAGTAGATATGGCATCCATAATCAAGAGTGGAGAGGATCAAAGTAACATGAAGATAAAGGGAGAGTTTTGCGATCTGAGCCCCATGATATATGGGAGAGAGTTTTTAAGATTCAAAGAGGGCGGAGAGTTTTTCTTTAATGTGTAGAATAGGGTCTCGCCAGGACATTTTGGAGTCAAAAATGACACCTAGGAATTTGCCAGAGGAACGGCATTGGAGTGGAGTGCCATATAAGAAGAGTGGGGGTAGAGGACCTGCACGTGAGTGAGAGAAAAGAATGGAGAAAGATTTAGAGGTAGAAAAGCGGAAGCCGTGGTTTGGCCCAGGAAGTACTGATGAGATTGCAGATTGAAGAAATTGGTAGAGATTGGTATGGATGTGCCAGGGGCATAGATGGTTAAATCACAACATAAGTGATGACGGGCTCCTGGTGGTAAAACTGAGACAATATCATTAACAGCAAGAAGGAATAAAGTGGTACTGAGCACACTGCCTGGGGACACCTTCGATTTGGGAAAGAAAGATGATGTGGCAGAGGCGATTTTAACTGGAAAGTGCGTTGGAGAGGAAGGACTTTATGAAGACCCCCATGTTTCTACGTATGCCTAGAGAGGACAATTGTTGGAGGATATGGTCCGCCATGTCGTATCATATGTTTTTTCTAGATCAAAAAAAATAGCTAGTACAGATTCATGGCGTGCAAATGCAGATGTAATATATGTCTCAAAATGAGCAAGGGGGTCAGCTGTGCTTCTGGCACGGCGAAAACCGAATTGGGAAGGAGAGAGAAGATTGTGAGATTCAAGAACCACATTAAGGGAAGTTCACCATTCGTTCTAATAGTTTGCACAAGCAGTAGTTAGTGCGATGGGGCGATAGTCTTGAGGAAGGGTACCCGATTTATTGGGTTTCAGGAAGGGAAGGAATAAGAGCTTCTCCCCAATTAGAAGGGAAATTTTCCTGTTTGTCCAAATGTGGTTGTAAATTTTAAGAGGAAGGATAAGGAGGAAGATGGGAGTTGCCGGAGCATACGGTAGTGAATACCGTCAGGGCCTTCATGAGTGTTACGGCACGATTGTAGGGCAGCAATGAGTTCAGAGGAAGAAAATGGGGCATTATAGGATCATCAGAGGATGGGTAAAGATAATGGGGGTACGTTCTCTGGTGGTCTTAATAGAAGAGAAGTGTGAAGATAGGTGAGAACCACTACTGACCTGGCTGAAATAATCACCAGTTCATTAGCAACTTGGAGGGGATCAGAAATGAGGGTTTTTCGAATAGGAGGACGGGGGCAGGATGGGGGATGTTTGCCTGATAGTTTATGGATTCGGCGCCAAACATTTGAGATAGATGTAGAGGATGTAATTGATGAAACATAATTTCGCCAGCTATTTATTTTACTATCCGGGATTGTACGACGGAGATTGGCAGATGCTTTTTTAAAAGGGAGATAAGGGTGATATTTGATTGGAGTACCTCTCTTGTAGCGGTAACTTTTCCAGGCTGCACGTTTTAAGCGAAGTGCTTTAGTGCAATCAAAATTTCCACCATGGAACACATTTGGGGGTATATGGTTTTGAGGTTCGGGGGATAGCTGTATGTGCAGCTCTTAAGACTGTATTTGTGAAATACTGTATCATTTCTGAAATGGAAGTGAGGGAGGATGGAGGGGTATGAATAGCAGAGAGTGAAGTGAAAGTATGCCAGTCAGCTCTATCAAAACACCAGCGTGGGGAGTTAGGAGTGGTACGTATGAAGTAGGAGAAAGGAGAACTGGAAGTGGTCACTATAGGGAAATGGTCTAAGACTGACCAGTGGAAATCTAAATGAAGGAAGGGGGGCATAGAGCGGGTCAATGCATGAAAAAAAATTGCGTGCGTGTATCAGTGTGTGGGGCGATCTGAATTTAGTATAGTAAGGTCAGCTGTGGAGAGGAAGGCTCTAGAGATCGGCCTCGGGAGTTTGTGATAGAACACCCCCTAGAGTGTGGCGGCAGTTAAAGTCACCAATATGAGGAAAGGTGTTTAAGTTGGGGAAAATTTGATTTTCAAAAGCAACAAAGTCAATGGGGTGGGATGGGGAGAAGTAGATGATATCACTGTGATCCAACGATGAAGGAAGATACGGATAACTGGCAAGGGGGCATTGGTTGAAAGGGAGGGTGACATAAGGTGTTTTTGATTGATAAGTATGGATGAGACATAAAGGGAATGTGGGGATGAGACAAAATGATAATGGGATTGGTATTGGAGGGTGTGTTAGAAAAAGGGCCTTGAAGGCATACAATAGATGGATATAAGAGGAAAGGATATGACGAAGGTCAGGTCTGTGGGAGCGGAAACCGCGAATATTCCAATGAAGGATAGTTATACTTTTCTGATTTGAGGGGGAAGCAGTAGTGGGTGGGAAAAGGACTGTGAGGTCTGAAGAGTTGGGAGAGGTGTGGGAGTTGGTGTTCTACTAGGAGGGGTATTAGGAGATGGAGGGTCTGAGGAAGGGGATACTTGTGACATAAGGGATTCACGTGTGTATCCAGGAGGGAGTGGAAGGATAGAGGGATGGTGGGAGGGATAATGTGGGCGGGGTTGGGGTTGGGGTCGGGGGATGGGTTGTGTTGGGAGGGGGTAAGGATTGGGTGTAGGGGGGATATCGTTTGGAGGAGGAGGATATCAGCAGTTACTTGGAGTGTGGAAGGAGCAGGAGTTGTAAGATTTGGGGGGGTTTAGTGTCAGTTTTCATTAGGTAATCTTGAATATTTTCAATGGTTTCTTCTAAGGATGGTTTTGGGGGTTTTGGGGGATATAGGATTTTGTGAGGGGGGGAAGAGAGGACTGGTGTCTCAAGCAAAGGAGTAAGGGAAGGTGGAGGTGATTGGTGTGGTAGGGGAAGAGGGGGGAACGTTTGTTTGTCTGTTAAGGGTAGTGCGAGGAGGGAGAGGGGAAAGGGGTTGGGGTTGTGGTGGTGATTGGGAAAAATCTGTAGTAGAGATTGGAGTGTTGGATTTAGGATGGCAAAAGAGTTTGACTGGGAAGGTAGGAGGTAGAAGAGGGAGGTTTAGATGTAGGGGGGTGGGTTTAGGAGAATTGGTAGAATGAGCAGTATTTCTGGAGTAAGGAGTAAGAGAGAAACCACGTCGACGTGCTTCTTGTCTGGGGTTCACGTAGTGTGAGTCCAAGTTGAATTGAGAGTTGCTACCTCAGACTCAAATTGTAGGTGGGGCAGCCCCTATAAAATACATTTTGGGGGCCGCCACAGTTGGCACATGTGCGTGATTGTGCAGGGCAGTTAGATCGGGTATGGCCAGGTTTGGGGACATAGTGGGCATTTGGCTGTGGAACGGCAATGTTTTGGGTGGGTGTCCTAGACGCCAACAATTTTGGCACTGGGCGTGGAGGAGGTTGGTATGGACGAAACAGGGAGGGATTCTCCTCCTATATAGACGTTAAAGGGAAAGGGCATGTCTACGAAAGGTAATTTTGGGTATGTTAGTGGGTTTCTTTCGATTACCTCTGGGGGGGAAAGGAGTAGCATTGTACTGACGTTGCATCATAGTCTGTGAGACAGGCAAGTAGGTCTTCTCCACAATCTGACCAATCTTTGTCATAGATTGGGGAATTTGCTGGGGAGATTGAAAAATGTTTGGTGCAAGTATTGAGGGTTTGGGTGGGGGTTTTGCAAGGATGGGGTTACCATATATGTCTGTTAGTTTTGTTTAATGCTATAGCTTGGTTTCGGATGTTACTGTGACAAGACGGGAGCGGTCGGGTCGGCTACGGAAAGAGACTTTACCTACTGGGTTTTTGGAGACATTTTTGGAAGAGAAGGGTGTTGTCAGAGTAGGGGGCTGTGGGAGGGATCACGAAAAACGGTCCCATTTGGCTGCGCTGAAGAGGGTATCAATATTGTTGTAGGATAGGGGTAGTCGAAGGGGGGGTGCATGACGAGGAGTAGTGTGAGGGAGATAGTGTTTTGGGGAGGTGGGCAATAAGGCTGTAGGGTATTAATAAGGGAGGATGGGGTGGTTGATGTTTGGGGGTTTTGGGGGGAGAGGTGATGAAGTTTAGCGTGCTGGAGAGCGGAAATGTTCCTTAAGGATTGGTTGTTTGGGTACTGTACTAGTAGGCATTGATGAGGGGTAGTTGTTTCAGTGTTCGGAGCCCTGGTCAAAGGGAGCCTGGGTCAGGGGATCGGATGAGTTTACATCTTTGGGGGTGTTTGATAAAGGGGGCAAGCCTCATTGCCCCTAATAGTGGAGATAAATTTTCATTTTTGGCCATGGTAAGGGCCCGGATTATGTTGGGGTAAAAACAGTCCACCCTCAGGGTCCCTTGAGGGGTAAGGGCTAGATAACAATCAGGGGGAAAACCGTGCCCATGGCTCCCTCAGGCCGTTCAGGACTGGCACAAAGTCAGCCTTTCATCCTTTCAGCACGGCTCTACACCTTAGGAGGTGGATAGTAGAAGGGTTGGTGAAGGGACAGAAACGAAAGGTGGGAAGGAAAATAAAGACCATGCAAAATTAGTTGAGTCGAGGGCTGAGTCCCAAGGTTTGGGGGGTTCCCATCATTGGGTCCAGTCTCCGCCTCCTAAGCCCCCCCGACAACAAAGGGCAAGGGATTGGGGGGGGACCAAGGTAGGAGAGATCCTCTACCTTGGGGCGGCCTATGCCCATGCCCCCCGGGCAACAGGGAAGGGATTGGGGAGGGAGGCGAGATCAGTAAATATAATTATAATAGCAATAATGAATGTCTATGAAAGACATATCAATATTTTTATTTTTTGACTGATAATTTTCTGCCGCGTTAACATCTAAGGTCATTAGCGGCGTATTCAAAAATAAGCGACAGCGTGAGGCTTGGGGACAAAGCCCCCTAGGTAAATAAATGCTATACATCAAAGGTCAGTGACACTAAGGAAAAGTAGAGTAGCGAAAGGGATTTTGGAATGAGTTCATGATTAGGTTAACGTTACATGTGAACAGTACTAGAGGGTAGTATGTCGTGAAAAGGACTAGAGGAGAGCTGGTGGAAAAATAAATAAGGTAAAGGTTGTTAGAAAAAGGGGAAGGAGTTTAACGGAGTAGGGAGCATTATGACAGAGCAAGGGATTGAGAAAATTCATTTAGTAACCCATAAAAATTATATAGTAATCATAATGCATCACTGTGGTGTATTTTGTAGACGACTTTATTATCTAGATTGTTATTAATCTATTGGTTTTTTCCTTCAACGCTCATGACTGATTTATTTATTACTGAAAAGTTCAGCTGCGTAACATCTAAGTTTATTAGCGGCGATAGGGTAGGGCTTGGGAGTAAAGAACCAGGTAAGAGTTTTTTTTTTTTCAGTAAGGCGACGTTTGTGGACTTTCAGAATGGTTAAAACAGACAAATATACCAGACATCAAAGATCACACAGCATTATGGTAAAGTATTGTTGCGAAAAGGGTAAATGCAAGTTACCAATTTGAATAAGTGGACAGAAGAGGAAGAAAAAAAAAAAAAAGAAGTGGAAGAAAAGACCTGAATTTTTATTGAGGGGCTTAGGTCCAAGGTAGGGGAGATCCTTACATTGGGTCTGTCTCCGCCTCCTAAGCACCCCCCTCCCCCCTCCCTCACCACGGCAACAACGAGCAAGGGATCGGGGGAATAACTGACTGAAATGTTGAAAATAAAACTCATTCATCCAACAAAGTTTATTTCATATGGTAAGAAAAAAAATGTACCTGTAGGAAAAGAAAGAACGAGAAGACACTGAAAATAATCGTTTGTCCAATCAGCGAAGTTGAGGGAGAGGAAAATACAGAATGCGGAGAAAAGAAAAACCATAAAAAAGTTTTATTCCTCTTTCTCGGAATAAGGGCTCAACAACCAACAGAAAACAGAAAAAATAGTCAATATACAGTTACATGGATTATTTTGAGGATTATTTTGAGGCGAAGTTTTACTAATTTAAAGTGACAGAAAATGACAACTTACCATGAATCAGTCAAATATACATGTCATTGTTTTCATGGTTTATAGAAAGAAAAATCGTGAAAAATCGTATCTAAAAAATAATATTAGTATAAAAAATCCAAGGGCGATTACCATTATTATTGACCGTATTACCTTATAATGCTGGCACCGAGGAGAAAAACTGTCATTAAGTAAAATATATAGAACATTAAATTAAAATTTACTTCTTGGGGGGGGGGTAGGAAATTAAGTTCATACCTGCATAAACGAAAGATAACAAGTAGTATAGATATTTTTCGCAGCCATCCAAGACATATGGCAAGTAAAATCCATGCAAACATGCCTTAACTTTCATCATAGTTCATCAGTTACTTCTTACAGTACACTAAATAACTACTAAGGACTTTCAACAAAGTTTCTCTCGAAAGTTACAGTTTTCATGCGGCATGCCATTGAGAGAGAGAACTCAATCTAGGAATCTGATTGTACCATGAGATTTAACAACTGGCAAATATGTAAAAAAAAAAAAAAAAAAAAAAAAAGGCATTTTCCAAGACTACTGTTTTGTGAAGAAACTACAGAATAATTGTTAAAGTATATTTATGATATATATATATTTTTTTTTTTTTTTTTTTTTTTTTTTTTAGATATTTGGGCGAAAGAAAAAAGGAATTTGCATAAATATCAAAGGCACACGGATACAAATATTGATAAATATATCTTGTAGCATATGCACCTGCAAATATGTATGTAGTTAAAGGTTAAAACAAACAAATGTGATTGACATCAGAGGTTACATAGCATTTGTTGTAAAGTATTGTGGCGAAGAGGGTAAAATTGAGTGAACGATTAGAATAGAATGTGTCAGATGTCAAAGTTTGTGGAGCGCTATAGGATAGTGTGTTAGAGAAAAGGGTAAAGAGAGGAGAGTAAATGGAGGGTGGGTTGTAAAAGGGGAAAGGGTTAAGGATACAGGGCGATTAGATCAATTGGAGAGTATCCATGTCTGGGGAAGGGAGAGTAACACAATGAGGAAAACTGCTAAAGGGCCATTATGAAAGAATCAGTGGGTAATATGGGTTGAAAATGATAGTTGGAGAAGTAGGAGAATCCAAGGAATGAGATCAGGGAACAGGGGAAGGTGATGAAGTATCAAGCAGAATGCCAGGAGAAGGATCGGTAGGAGGACATATAAGAGTCAAAGTGAGGTGGCAATAACGGGGAAAGAAGAGGGAATGGTGTACATGGAAGAGAGGAGGGGGTGTGCGTTAGTTTGGGGAAGAGTGAGGGGGAATTTGGGGAGGATGGATACTAACAAGTATTTGAAGTAAAGGGGGAGTAGGACTAGAGAGTTTGGAAGGTGGATGGGGGAGAGGAGCATTCTTTTGGGGTTTATGTTTAAGAAGTTTTGGATACCTTCAGGAGTTTTGGGAAAGGGAAAATAAAGTGGGTGTATGACAGGATGTGGAAGATGGAGTGGAATAATGAGATTCCCTGGTGCCACAGGGAAGTAAGGAGGAGGGGTAAACTTTAGGGAAGTGGTGGAGACTGGAGTATCTGGGATTTAGACTTGGAAAAGAATTTGACTAGAGTGAGAGGGAGTAAAGGTTGGATGGTTCTGGGTTGAGGGAAGAGATATTAAGACACCTTGAGAAGGAGTAGAGTAGAGAGGGGAGTGGAGCGAAGTAGTTTTGGAATAGTAGGAGAGAAAATTCTCATCGGTGCTTCCTGTCTACCCTTACGTATAGCGAAGCCTATTTTGGGACTGTGTGAACTTTTAAAATAGATCATAGAAGCCACCAAGTGGCATACGTGTGACTGAGAAGAGCAATTGAAAGATCATGATGGATTTTTGGCACAGAGGGCTGTGGGCTGTGGAGCAACAGTGTTTGGCTGGGTGACCAAATCCTCGGATAGGACTCTCCCAATATAAACTTCATGGGGGAGGTCACGTCTACAAACGCTAATCTTGGCAATATTGGTGTAGGACATATGCTGGCCTCTGGGAGGAATAGTGTAGTGGAATGTCACTGCATTACAGTCGACTATGCAGGCGAGCAGATCGTTTTGCCAGTCTGACCAGTCCTTGTTCTAAAAAACAATCAGTAGGGGAGATTGGAATAGTTCCAGTGCAAGTATTAAGTGTGGTTACGCAGGAATAGTTTTGCCGGCGAGATCAGCCTGGGTAGAGAGTGTACGAGCTTGCGACTCGGATGTAATTGTGACAGGGCGTTGAACGATCGGAACGACTGCGAAAGGGAACTTTCCCTAGTTGTTTTTAAGAGTAAGGGCCGAGTTAAAAGGGTTACTCAAAAGAGCTTTGCAGAGGTGGAAGCAGTAGAAGAACGATGGTCGGAGGACGACAAGTAGATGAAGAACAGGAATAAGAGAAGAGGGGGTAGACAATGAAGAAGACTGCAGTAGGTGTCTCTCTTTGGTTCTAAAGAGAGTTCATACCATAATGCTCCTCGGTATGGAAATAATGACAAGACATTTCTTTTTAACTATATACAAGTGAGTACAACATGAAGAATAAAATACAGAAATCAGTCAGCACTTTTTGAGTTGCCATGGTAGAGTTTTCGTAAAATTATATTGGTTTTCATTCATTATGGGAGTGAGCGTTCTTACCCAGGTAATGCCATTTATACACATCTTCCGATTGCAGTAAAAGGTTTTTTAATTGGCTATATGTGAGCATATTTATTCAACTTCATTCAACTTTACAGGATTTATCTTCAAACTCATAATATTCATTGCTAACAAAGCCATATTACATGTTCAAAGTTTATATACACACACACGCTATCGACAATATGCAAAAATGAAGAAATGAACCGAGACACCGTGTGTTTCACAGGAAAAGTTTCCAAATATTTCTAGACTCAAAAATTAAAATAATCTCCATGTTCATGTTTTTTTTTTAAGCTCTATATACAGAATGATCTAGAGAGATATTAATGCATTTCCGTTGTATAATATAAGCATGGCTGGTATTAAAAAAAAAAAAAGTGGGGCAACAGTAACGAATTTCAGGTTTGAAACAATGACATAAATTAGCACAACGCATTGCCGAAATAGTGAACACTCTCCCATGTGTTAGAAAAAAATCCAATGCGTTGGTACTCTCCTTACGCTACTAAAGACAGCTATAGAAATGGAAGACATAATTTTCACAGAATGACTATTAGTAAACCTGAAAAAAAAAAAAAACATTAGCTGTTGGGCGGCACTTTATGCATGTCTGTCATCATCTCGTTTTCTGATATCCATCCATCTAAATCTGTTTTTTCTTCTTGTTCTCCATTTTCTGTAGGCTCGGCAGACAGCGCTCTGAAAGGACAAAGAAGATTTTGCAGAGAGACATCCGCAATAGGAAATACTAATCCACCCCAGGAATAAATGAAAGGAAAAGGGGAAGACCTATGACCTACATTGCCTAAACATACAATTACTTCACCCATGAATTAATATATGCACCCATATCCCAATAACTAAAAACCCCATCCCCTAAAGATAAAAGCATAAAGGTGGGCACACGTGAAGGGACGTATAGCCATCGCCTACAGATTCTATAGGTTGTCACTACTTGTGTGGGGGAAAGATTTAAAAAGCTATTCATTCGTGACCCCAGAGGGCCTCGAACTCCAAAACACGATAGTAGCACTTTTTTCCCTTTTAGCCCACTGAGCCATAAGCACACAGATTCCTATTTTTTTCCCCCACTCCCCTAAAGTACGTAGCTGCTATAGGCGTTAAACAAATATATTATACACCTTAGAGAACGCAAAACCCGCTACAGGCGTTAAAAATATATATTACACACC
Source organism: Penaeus monodon (assembly GCF_015228065.2). Lineage (NCBI taxonomy): Eukaryota > Metazoa > Arthropoda > Malacostraca > Decapoda > Penaeidae > Penaeus > Penaeus monodon. The sequence goes on from NC_051388.1 coordinate 1,252,722, forward strand.
TTAGAGAACGCAACCTGTTATAGGCGTTACCAAAAAGTTTTAGTTTCAACAACCACTTCTACCGCCTAGAACGTGGCACCCAAAGGTGCACGAGGTGCCACCAACCGTGCTGGCACTACTCGCAAGCACCTTGTGCGAGACAAGCGGAGACACTCCTCAACCCTGGCAGAATCAATCAAGCTGCCCGAGGGGCGAGGCACCCTTAGGCGCGCCCAAGGCGCCACTACCCACATCATGCATTGCGAGACGAACATAATGTCCCCCACGAGGAGCGGGCGGAGACGCTCCTCGCCGTACCAGAAATCCCTCAAGCTGCACAGAGCCTTGTTCACTTTGCCGCACGGGGTATACCTCACCTATGCTGCCACGGCCCACACCCACGCATGGTGAGGTGCAGGCAGACACTCCACGCCATGGCAAGTGTCCATGATCCGCCAAGGTCAGCCTATCCCTAGAGAACCCTACCACCACCCCCCGCACTGCGCTACTAATCAAGCCCCGGAGTAGGAGGGGGAGAAAAGGATGGAAATAAGTACTCCAGTACAGGAATACTCACCTATAAATCCTGGACGACAGCGTGGCAGCCACTGTAAAAACAAGAAAAAAAATTATGGCGTTAAATAGAGGCACCCTTGGGGATGGTAATCAGCCTACCCCATGAATGCTGAAAGTAATAAATACAAAAGGAGTGATATTCTTAAGAACGAAAATTTCCAAGTAATAGAAATGGACAGCCCCTTTTTAAGAGTCAAAAGACAGCCCCTTTTCAAGAGTCAAAAGACAGCCCTTTCAAGAGTCAAAAGACAGCCTTTTTAAGAGTCAAAAGACAGCCCTTTTCAAGAGTCAAAAGACAGCCCCTTTTCAAGAGTCAAAAAACAGCCCTTTTCAAGAGTCAAAAGACAGCCCTTTTCAAGAGTCAAAAGACAGCCCTTTTCAAGAGTCAAAAGACAGCCCCTTTTTAAGATCAAAAGACAGCCCTTTTCAAGAGTCAAAGACAGCCCCTTTTCAAGAGTCAAAAGACAGCCCTTTTCAAGAGTCAAAAGACAGCCCTTTTCAAGAGTCAAAAGACAGCCCTTTCAAGAGTCAAAAGACAGCCCTTTTCAAGAGTCAAAAGACAGCCCTTTTTAAGAGTCAAAAGACATCAGTTTGTTATCTGGGGGAAAAAATAGAAAAAAAACAAAAAGTAAATAAACACAAAAAAAAAAAAAAAATGAAATAAATTGAACGTGAAATTTAAAATTGGGGGGTTTTAAAAGCAGTTTCGTTTGCATTTCATATTCGATATCATGAACATCAACATGAAGTATCAGTTTGATTATAGAAAACTTGAATGATCAGTATATCATTTAACTGAATTTGAACAATGTCTAAATCAAGAAATAACACTGAGATACATCAAGCATTAGTTATAGATAATCTAATATTAATCTAATGTTTGGGATTTTTTTTTAAAGCCTTTATATATTTTAAAAGAGTAAAAAAAAGATTGGTTATAATAAGAAAAAAAGCGTTCAATCGTTAATTTAATAAGCATTTTCCTGGGCACCACAGCTACAAACAAAACCAACCACACAGTACACACACACACAAAACCACCACACAGCTACACACAAGCTACACACAAGCTACCACACACACCCCACACACACACACACAGCTACCAACACACAACACACAGCTAAACACTGTGTGTGGTAGCTGTGTGTGTGTGTGTGTGTGTGTGTGTGTAGCTGTGTGTGTGTGTGTAGCTGTGTGTGTGTGTGTGTGTGTGTGTAGCTGTGTGTGTAGCTGTGTGTGTAGCTGTGTGTGTGTGTGTGTGTGTGTGTGTAGCTGTGTGTGTGTGTGTGTGTGTGTAGCTGTGTGTGCCTAGGAATAGTGCTTATTAATGTAGAACGATTTGTAACAGCTTATTTTTCTTATTATACACCAATCTTTTGTTACTCATTTCAAAGTATATAATGGCGTTTAAAAATAACTCGCCAAAACATTAGATTAATATTAGATTATCTATAACTAATGCTTGATGTATCTCAGTGTTATTTCTTGATTTAGACATTGTTCAAATTCAGTTAAATGATATACTGATCATTCAAGTTTTCTATAATCAAACTGATACTTCATGTTGATGATTCAGTGATATCGAATATGAAATAGCAAACTGAAACTGCTTTTAAAACAACCAATCATTAACTTTCACGTTCAATTTATTTCATTTATTTGTTTTTTTTTTGTGTTTATTTACTTTTTGTTATTTTTCTATTTTACCCCCAGATAAACAAACTGATGTCTTTTGACTCTTGAAAAGGGCTGTCTTTTGACTCTTGAAAAGGGCTGTCTTTTGACTCTTGAAAAGGGCTGTCTTTTGACTCTTGAAAAGGGCTGTCTTTTTACTCTTGAAAAGGGCTGTCTTTTGACTCTTGAAAAGGGCTGTCTTTGACTCTTGAAAAAGGGCTGTCTTTTGACTCTTGAAAAGGGCTGTCTTTTGACTCTTGAAAAGGGCTGTCTTTTGACTCTTGAAAAAGGGCTGTCTTTTGACTCTTGAAAAGGGCTGTCTTTTTACTCTTGAAAAGGGCTGTCTTTTGACTCTTGAAAAGGGCTGTCTTTTGACTCTTGGAAAAAAGGGCTGCTTTTGACTCTTGAAAAGGGCTGTCTTTTGACTCTTGAAAAGGGCTGTCCATTCTATACTTGGCAACTTCGTTCTTAAGAATATCACTCCTTTTGTATTTATTACTTTCAGCATTCATGGGGTAGGCTGATTACCATCCCCCAAGGGTGCCTCTATTTAACGCCATAATTTTTTTCTTGTTTTACAGTGGCTGCCACGCTGTCGTCCAGGATTTATTAGGTGAGTATTCCTGTACTGGAGTACTTATGTCCATCCTTTTCTCCTCCTCCTCCTACTCCGTGGCTTGATGAGTAGCGCAGATGCGGGCGGTGGTGGTAGGGTTCTCTTAGGGATAGACTGACCTTGGCGGATCAATGGACACTTGCCATGGCGTGGAGTGTGTCTGCCTGCACCTCACCATGCATGGGTGTGGGCCGTGGCAGCACAGGTGAGGTATACCCCGTGCGGCAAAGGGAACCAAGGCTCTGTGCAGCTTGACGGATTTCTGGTACGGCGAGGAGCGTCTCCGCCCGCTCCTCGTGAGGGACATTATGTTCGTCTCGCAATGCATGAGTGTGGGTAGTGGCGCCTTGGGCGCGCCTAAGGGTGCCTCGTCCCTCTGGCAGCTTGATTGATATCTGCCAGGGTTGAGGAGTGTCTCCGCTTGTCTCGCACAAGGTGCTTGCGAGTAGTGCCAGCACAGGTGGGGTGCACCTCGTGCACCTTTGGGTGCCACGTTCTAGGCGGTAGAAGTGGTTGTTGAAACTAGAACTTCTTGGTAACGCCTATAACAGGTTGCGTTCTCTAAGGTGTATAATATATATTGCTAACGCCTGTAGCAGGTTGCGTTCTCTAAGGTGTATAATATATATTGCTAACGCCTATAGCAGGCTACGTACTTTAGGGGAGTGGGAAAGAGTAGGAATCTGTGTGCTTATGGCTCAGTGGGCTAAAGGCAAACAAGTGCTACTATCGTGTTTGGGAGTTCGAGGCCCTCTGGTGTCACGAATGAATAGCTTTTCAACTCTTCCCAGCACACAAGTAGGTGACAACCTATAGAATCTGTAGGCCGATGGCTATACGTCATTCAGCGTGTGCCCACCTTTATGCTTATTATCTTTAGGGGATGGTGGTTTAATAGTTATGGCATATGGGTGCATATATTGTATTCATGGGTTAAGTAATTGTATGTTTAGGCAATGTAGGACATAGATAGGTCATTCCCCATTTTCCTTTTCATTTATTCCTGGGGTGGATGTAGTATTTCCTATTGCGGATGTCTCTCTGCAAAATCTTTTGTCCTTTCAGAGCGCTGTCTGTCGAGCCTACAGAAAATGGAGAACAAGAAGAAAAAACAGATTTAGATGGATGGATATCAGAAAACGAGATGATGACAGACATGCATAAAGTGCCGCCCAACAGCTAATGTTTTTTTTTCTTATTTCAGGTTTACTAATAGTCATTCTGTGAAAATTGTATGTCTTCCATTTCTATAGCTGTCTTTAGTGGCGTAAGGATAGTACCAACGCATTGGATTTTTTTCTAACACATGGGAGAGTGTTCACTATTTCGGCAATGCGTTGTGCTAATTTATGTCATTGTTTCAAACCTGAAATTCGTTACTGTTGCCCCACTTTTTTTTTTTTAATACCAGCCATGCTTATATTATACAACGGAAATGCATTAATATCTCTCTAGATCATTCTGTATATAGAGCTTAAAAAAAAAACATGAACATGGAGATTATTTTAATTTTTGAGTCTAGAAATATTTGGAAACTTTTCCTGTGAAACACACGGTGTCTCGGTTCATTTCTTCATTTTTGCATATTGTCGATAGCGTGTGTGTGTATATAAACTTTGAACATGTAATATGGCTTTGTTAGCAATGAATATTATGAGTTTGAAGATAAATCCTGTAAAGTTGAATGAAGTTGAATAAATATGCTCACATATAGCCAATTAAAAAACCTTTTACTGCAATCGGAAGATGTGTATAAATGGCATTACCTGGGTAAGAACGCTCACTCCCATAATGAATGAAAACCAATATAATTTTACGAAAACTCTACCATGGCAACTCAAAAAGTGCTGACTGATTTCTGTACTTTATTCTTCATGTTGTACTCACTTGTATATAGTTAAAAAGAAATGTCTTGTCATTATTTCCATACCGAGGAGCATTATGGTATCAACTCTTTAGAACCAAATGAGAGACACCTACTGCAGTCTTCTTCATTGTCTACCCCCTCTTCTTCTTATTCCTGTTCTTCATCTACTTGTCGTCCTCCGACCATCGTTCTTCTACTGCTTCCACCTCTGCAAAGCTCTCTTGAGTAACCCTTTTAACTCGGCCCTTACTCTTAAAAACAACTAGGGAAAGTTCCCTTTCGCAGTCGTTCCGATCGTTCAACGCCCTGTCACAATTACATCCGAGTCGCAAGCTCGTGCACTCTCTACCCTGGCTGATCTCGCCGGCAAAACTATTCCTGCGTAACCACACTTAATACTTGCACTGGAACTATTCCAATCTCCCCTACTGATTGTTTTTTAGAACAAGGACTGGTCAGACTGGCAAAACGATCTGCTCGCCTGCATAGTCGACTGTAATGCAGTGACATTCCACTACACTATTCCTCCCAGAGGCCAGCATATGTCCTACACCAATATTGCCAAGATTAGCGTTTGTAGACGTGACCTCCCCCATAAAGTTTATATTGGGAGAGTCCTATCCGAGGATTTGGTCACCCAGCCAAACACTGTTGCTCCACAGCCCACTGCCCTCTGTGCCAAATCCAGTCATGATCTTTCAAATTGCTCTTCTCAGTCACACGTATGCCAACTGTGGTGGCGTCTATGATCTATTTAATAGTTCACACAGTCAAACTAGGCCTCACTATACGTAAGGCTAGACAGGAAGCACCCGATGAGAATTTTCTCTCTACCTATTCCAAAACTACTTCGCTCCACTCCCCTCTCTACTCTACTCCTTCTCAAGGTGTCTTAATATCTCTTCCCTCAACCCAGAACCATCCAACCTTTACTCCCTCTCACTCTAGTCAAATTCTTTTCCAAGTCTAAATCCAGATACTCCAGTCTCCACCACTTCCCTAATGTTTACCCCTCCTCCTTACTTTCCCTGTGGCACCAGGTAATCTCATTATTCCACTCCATCTTCCACATCCTGTCATACACCCACTTTATTGTCCCTTCCAGAAACTCCTGAAGGTATCCAAAACTTCTTAAACATAACCCAAGAGAATGCTCCTCTCCCTCATCCACCTTCCAATCTCTCTAGTCCTACTCCCTTTACATTCAAAATACTTGTTAGTATCCATCCTCCCCAAATTCCCCCTCACTCTTCCCAATCTAACAGCACACCCCATCCTCTCTTCCATGTACACCATTCCCTCTTCTTTCCCCGTTATTGCCACCTCACTTTGACTCTTATATGTCCTCCTACCGATCCTTCTCCTGGCATTCTGCTTGATACTTCATCACCTTCCCCTGTTCCCTGATCTCATTCCTTGGATTCTCCTACTTCTCCAAATATCATTTTCAACCCATATTACCCACTGATTCTTTCATAATGGCCCTTTAGCAGTTTTCCTCATATTGTGTTACTCTCCCTTCCCCAGACATGGATACTCTCCAATTGATCTAATCGACCTGTATCCTTAACCCTTTCCCCTTTTACAACCCACCCTCCATTTACTCTCCTCTCTTTACCCTTTTCTCTAACACACTATCCTATAGCGCTCCACAAACTTTGACATCTGACACATTCTATTCTAATCGTTCACTCAATTTACCCTCTCGCACAATACTTTACAACAAATGCTATGTAACCTCTGATGTCAATCACATTTGTTTGTTTTAACCTTTAACTACATACATATGCAGGTGTATATGCTACAAGATATATTTATCAATATTTGTATCCGTGTGCCTTTGATATTTATGCAAATTCCGTTTTCTTTCGTCCAATATCTAAAAAAAAAAAAAAAAAAAAAAAAAAAAATATATATATAAAAATTTAAAATTATTTAAAAAAAATAGTCTTGGAAAATGCCTTTTTTTTTTTTTTTTTTTTTTTTACATATTTGCCAGTTGTTAAATCTCATGGTACAATCAGATTCCTAGATTGAGTTCTCTCTCTCAATGGCATGCCGCATGAAAACTGTAACTTTCGAGAGAAACTTTGTTGAAAGTCCTTAGTAGTTATTTAGTGTACTGTAAGAAGTAACTGATGAACTATGATGAAAGTTAAGGCATGTTTGCATGGATTTTACTTGCCATATGTCTTGGATGGCTGCGAAAAATATCTATACTACTTGTTATCTTTCGTTTATGCAGGTATGAACTTAATTTCCTACCCCCCCCCAAGAAGTAAATTTAATTAATGTTCTATATATTATTTTTGCTTAATGACAGTTTTTCTCCTCGGTGTTCAGCATTATAAGGTAATACGGTCAATAATAATGGTAATCGACCTTGGATTTTTTAAAACTAATATTAGTTTTAGATACGATTTTTCACGATTTTTCTTTCTATAAACCATGAAAACAATGACATGTATATTTGACTGATTCATGGTAAGTTGTCATTTTCTGTCACTGTTAAATTAGTAAAACTTCGCCTCAAAATAATCCTCAAAATAATCCATGTAACTGTATATTGACTATTTTTTCTGTTTTCTGTTGGTTGTTGAGCCCTTATTCCGAGAAAGAGGAATAAAACTTTTTTATGGTTTTTCTTTTCTCCGCATTCTGTATTTTCCTCTCCCTCAACTTCGCTGATTGGACAAACGATTATTTTCAGTGTCTTCTCGTTCTTTCTTTTCCTACAGGTACATTTTTTTTCTTACCATATGAAATAAACTTTGTTGGATGAATGAGTTTTATTTTCAACATTTCAGTCAGTTATTCCCCCGATCCCTTGCTCGTTGTTGCCGTGGTGAGGGAGGGGGGAGGGGGGTGCTTAGGAGGCGGAGACAGACCCAATGTAAGGATCTCCCCTACCTTGGACCTAAGCCCCTCAATAAAAATTCAGGTCTTTTCTTCCACTTCTTTTTTTTTTTTTTCTTCCTCTTCTGTCCACTTATTCAAATTGGTAACTTGCATTTACCCTTTTCGCAACAATACTTTACCATAATGCTGTGTGATCTTTGATGTCTGGTATATTTGTATGTTTTAACCATTCTGAAAGTCCACAAACGTCGCCTTACTGAAAAAAAAAAAACTCTTACCTGGGGTTCTTTACTCCCAAGCCCTACCCTATCGCCGCTAATAAACTTAGATGTTGACGCAGCTGAACTTTTTCAGTAAATAAATAAATCAGTCATGAGCGTTGAAGGAAAATACCAAATAGATTAAATAACAATTCTAGATAATAAAGTCGTCTACAAAAATACACCACAGTGAGTGCATTATGATTACTATATAAATGTTTTATGATTACTAAATGAATTTTCTCAATCCCTTGCTCTGTCATAATGCTCCCTACTCCGTTAACTCCTTCCCTTTCTAACAACCTTTACCTTATGTTATGCTACACCAGCTCTCCTCTCAGCCCTTTTCACTACCATACTACCCTCTAGTACTGTTCAACCTGTAACGTTAACCTAATCATGAACTCATTCCAAATCCCTTTCGCTACTCTACTTTTCCTTAGTGTCATGTGACCTTGGATGTATAGCATTTATTTACCTGGGGCTTTGTCCCCAAGCCACACGCTGTCGCAATATTTTGAATACGCCGCTAATGACCTTAGATGTTAACGCGGCAGAAAATTCAGTCAAGAAATAAAATATTGATATGTCTTTCATAGACATTAATTATTGCTATTATAATTATATTATTTACTGATCTCGCCTCCCTCCCCAATCCCTTGCCCGTTGCCCTGGGGGCATGGGGCATAGGCCGAGCCCCAAGGTAGAGGATCTCTCCTACCTTGGTCCCCCCCCAATCCCTTGCCCGTTGTTGTCGTGGGGGGGCTTAGGAGGCGGAGACTGGGACCCAATGATGGGAACTCCCCAACCTTGGGACTCAGCCCTCGACTCAACTAATTTTGCATGGTCTTTATTTTCCTTCCCACCTTTCGTTTCTGTCCCTTCACCAAACCCTTCTACTATCCACCTCCTAAGGTGTGAGAGCCGTGCTGAAAGGATGAAAGGCTGACTTTGTGCCAGTCCTGAACGGCCTGAGGGAGCCATGGGCACGGTATTCCCCTGATTGTTATCTAGCCCTTACCCCTCAAGGGGACCCTGAGGGGTGGACTGTTTTTATCCCCAACATAATCCAGGCTTACCATGGCCAATAAAGAAAAAATTTTTCTCCACTATTAGGGGCAATGAGGCTTGCCCCTTTATCAAACAGCCCCAAAGATGTAAAAATCATCCGATCCCCCGACCCAGGCTCTCCTTTGACCACGGCTCCGAACACTGCAACAACTACCCCTCAGCTACATCAGTGCACAATA
>NC_051388.1:1261905-1269405 GCF_015228065.2 Penaeus monodon
AAAACTATATTAAAATTTTTAGAAAAATGTTTTTATGGTAGGTGGGGAAATTTTGGCAGAAATCCCTCTTGCTCGCTCTGTGCCGTCGCAAATTTAAATCCCCAAAAAATTTAATTGCCCCAAATCCCGGAAAAACGCCCCCTTGAAAATGAATACTATTTTTTGGGGCCCACCCTGAAAAATAAGGCAATTGTTACCGGACGACGCTCCCTCCATGATAATTTCCAAAAATTAGTTTTTTTTTTTAAAGAAAACCTTTTCCCCCAACGAAAAAAAAATACTCCCGAGTTGACAAGCGAAAAATTTTTAAAAAGGCGAGCCAATTTTCGAGCAAAAAAATCGGCAAACTGTTTATCGCTGTAAGAAAACAATTTTTCCATCGAACTGAATCCACAAAAACCTTGCTTCCCTTTTCTGTTTAATCTCTAACGAAAGGGGGGGAAAAGGGTCCCTTTTTACCCTCCCCCCCTATTGCATTTAGGGCAATGTTTTTGTTATAGAAAAGAATTGGACACATGCGTCGCTGGGGGGTACAGATACTGACAATCAAAAAATATCTTGTTTAGAAATTAAATTTGGAAAACAGCATACATGGGTAGGCCACCGAAATTTTTGCAAAAGTGCCTGTCTCCCATAAAAACTTTATTAAAAATATTTAAAGACTATGATGTAAAAGGACCATCTTTTAAATTAATTTTGAATAAAAAATTGTTCCAATATAGGAGGTTTGGTAAAAAAGCAAAAAGCGTTAAATAGTTAAAACGATAATAAAAATGATGGGAAAAAAACGAAATAAAACGCTATACTTTGAAAAAAGCAACCAAAAACGTCTAATAGCAAAAAAAAACGAGGGGAGAGAAAGGATAAAAAAATAAAAAAAAAATAAAAAAACTTCGGAAAAAATTTTTCCAAGGCCCTTAAACAGAAAACGCGATCATTTAAAAACGGACCATAGAAATGAAAAAAAAGGAAAAAAGAGCATTAAAGATTTTTTGTTTGCGTGGGGTTTCTGAACTTCGTCTCTGAGGGTGACATAGCAGAATTTTCGTCTTTCCCCGGGGCCGCTGCAGAAAAACCTTATTTTTTCCCTGCTCGTTTTGCTCTGGGAGATGGCCTGTCCTTTTCCTTATCTCTGTGCGTCGCTCTCGTAACATAACCAAACCTTTAAATATACTCCGTCAATCTGGGGGAAAAGAAAAACTGGAAACTCACTCTTGATTTTAATTCTTTAAAATTTTTTGAGAGAAAAAAAGTTTTAAACAAAAAAAAGTATTGATAAAAGTGTTTTAAAATACCAAAAACATGTAAAAATGATTTCTGTGACACTAGTAGAAGGGTGACCCCTTTAAATGCTAAAAGTTTTGCAGAGACATCATTAGGAAAATATTTCAACAGTACGAAAAGGATTGGGAAAAAATTTTTATTTAGCTACCCCCAGACCGCGATATTCATTTTTTCCCCCCAAAAATAGTTTCATTTAAAACATTAAATCTCAAGCATGCATTCCTTTCTACATTTGCGATAAGCGGACAAATCGTTTTACCTAGCTCGCCTGATTCCCCTTTTAAGTGTCCTTTATTTAAGTAAAAAAGGTTTTTAAATCCTGATTAACCAGCAAACCCGTGTTATAGTGGGGTTCTATTTTTAATTTGGGTTCTCGCCCGTTGCCTTACCCCAATGCCGCACGCGCGGCGCTCTCACTCATCATACCACTCACTCACCACTCATCACTTCACTCACTCACTCACTCCGTACCAGCGCTCTGATCAAAAAGTAATGAAAAAGCAGTGTTATTTCTTACCTTTTTAAACTAATATCAAAATCATCTTAAACTAAGCTTTTCGTGATGCTTCCTCAAACATCGGTGCCTAGTTCAAGGTATTCAGTTTTCATTTATTTAGTCTTATTTTTTTTTTAATTTTTTTTTTTTTGGGTTTCGCCTTTCTTTTTCCCATTACAGGAAATTTTTAGTAAGTTTTATTTATATCGCGTTTGTAAATTACTTCCGTTTTTTGGATTTTAAAAATTAAAAGGCTCTTTTTTCATTCTCTCCTAGGGTTAGTCGCGTGTTCGTTAAAGTTGGAAGTTTTTCGAGTTTGGGATTAGGCGAGCTACCCGCCTGTCGAAGTGAGTTTCTAAATCTTGCTGTTGTCATTTATGTTGCCTTTTAGTTTTTAAAAGATGCTAAAGGTGGGGCAACTTTAAAACAAAATTGAAAAATTTTAAGAAATTAAATTTTATAATAAAAAGGATGGCCTTATGGGGGCTTGCATAAAAAATGATAAAATTTTTCAGCCTCCAATTTAGTGTCTAAGCTTGAATTGATAAATATTATTTTTGGTAACAAAAACAAAAATAGAAATTTAAAAAAGAACTAGCTGTCTTTGTAAACTGAAAAGTTTCCCAACAGCTTTTCCCATTTTTTATGTATTGAGTGAAGCCACATGCTGGTGAGTAAAAAATCATTTAAAAACTCATGTAGCATAAATATATAAGCGAATTTTACACTTATCTACAACCTGCCAAAAACACTTACGTTTTAAAATCTTTTATCAAAAAGCTATTTAATTTAAAGTTCATTGTCCCTTTTGGGGGGTTTCCCGGATTAAATCATCGAACACGCTAAATATTTTTGCTTGTGTTTAGCTGTTGTTGTGTGTCTGTGGGTTTTGTGTGTGTGTGTACTGTGTGTGTGGTGTGTGTGTGCTGGTTTTGTGTGTGTGTGTCGGTGTGTTTGGTGTGTGTGTTGGGTTTGTGTGTGTTTGTGTGTGTAGCTGTGTGTGGGGTGTGTTTGTAGTGTGTGTTTTGTGTTTTGTGTGTTGTGATGTGGTGTAGCTGTGTGTGTGTGGTGCTGTGGTGTTTTGGTGTGTTTGCTTGTGTGGTGTGTGTGTGTGGTACTTTGTGTGTGTGTGTGGTGTGTGTGTGTGTGTGTGTGTAGCGTGTGTGGTTTTGTGTAGCTGTGTGTGTGTGTTGGGAGCTGTGTGTGTTGTGTGTACTGTGTTGTGGGTGTAGCTGTGTGTGGTGTGTGTGTGTGTGTGTGTTTGGGTTTTTTGGGGGACTGTGGGTGTTGTTGGTGTAGCGTGTGTGCCCAGGATGTGCTTATGTGTTGGTTTTTTTTTTTTTCTTTTTTTTGTTACTTTTCAGAATAAGGGTTTAAAAAACTCGAAAAAAAGTTAAAATTTTTTCTTAATTATTACCATTTTTTTTTTGTTTTAAATTTTCAAAATTTATATTAATTGTTTTTAAACAACTGACCCTTTGATTATTTAGGGTTATTAAAAAAACTAAATGCTTTTCCCTATTCTTTTAGTTATTTTTTTCTTTTTTTTGTTTTTTTTTTGTGTTTATTTACTTTTTGTTATTTTTCTATTTTACCCCCAGATAAACAAACTGATGTCTTTTGACTCTTGAAAAGGGCTGTCTTTTGACTCTTGAAAAGGGCTGTCTTTTGACTCTTGAAAAGGGCTGTCTTTTGACTCTTGAAAAGGGCTGTCTTTGACTCTTGAAAAGGGCTGTCTTTTGACTCTTGAAAAGGGCTGTCTTTTGACTCTTGAAAAGGGCTGTCTTTTGACTCTTGAAAAGGGCTGTCTTTTGACTCTTGAAAAGGGCTGTCTTTTGACTCTTGAAAAGGGCTGTCTTTGACTCTTGAAAAGGGCTGTCTTTTGACTCTTGAAAAGGGCTGTCTTTTGACTCTTGAAAAGGGCTGTCTTTTTGACTCTTGAAAAGGGCTGTCTTTTGACTCTTGAAAAGGGCTGTCTTTTGACTCTTGAAAAGGGCTGTCTTTTGACTCTTGAAAAGGGCTGTCCATTTCTATTACTTGGCAACTTTCGTTCTTAAGAATATCACTCCTTTTGTATTTATTACTTTCAGCATTCATGGGGTAGGCTGATTACCATCCCCCAAGGGTGCCTCTATTTAACGCCATAATTTTTTTCTTGTTTTACAGTGGCTGCCACGCTGTCGTCCAGGATTTATTAGGTGAGTATTCCTGTACTGGAGTACTTATGTCCATCCTTTTCTCCCCCTCCTACTCCGTGGCTTGATTAGTAGCGCAGATGCGGGCGGTGGTGGTAGGGTTCTCTTAGGGATAGGCTGACCTTGGCGGATCAATGGACACTTGCCATGGCGTGGAGTGTCTGCCTGCACCTCACCATGCGTGGGTGTGGGCCGTGGCAGCATAGGTGAGGTATACCCCGTGCGGCAAAGTGAACCAAGGCTCTGTGCAGCTTGACGGATTTCTGGTACGGCGAGGAGCGTCTCCGCCCGCTCCTCGTGAGGGACATTATGTTCGTCTCGCAATGCATGAGTGTGGGTAGTGGCGCCTTGGGCGCGCCTAAGGGTGCCTCGTCCCTCTGGCAGCTTGATTGATATCTGCCAGGGTTGAGGAGTGTCTCCGCTTGTCTCGCACAAGGTGCTTGCGAGTAGTGCCAGCACAGGTGGGGTGCACCTCGTGCACCTTTGGGTGCCACGTTCTAGGCGGTAGAAGTGGTTGTTGAAACTAGAACTTCTTGGTAACGCCTATAACAGGTTGCGTTCTCTAAGGTGTATAATATATATTGCTAACGCCTGTAGCAGGTTGCGTTCTCTAAGGTGTATAATATATATTGCTAACGCCTATAGCAGGCTACGTACTTTAGGGGAGTGGGAAAGAGTAGGAATCTTTGTGCTTATGGCTCAGTGGGCTAAAGGCAAACAAGTGCTACTATCGTGTTTGGGAGTTCGAGGCCCTCTGGTTGTCACGAGTGAATAGCTTTTCAACTATTCGCAGCACACAAGTAGGAGGTGACAACCTATAGAATCTGTAGGTCGATGGCTATACGTCATTCAGCGTGTGCCCACCTTACTATGCTTATTATCTTTAGGGGATGGTGGTTTAATAGTTATGGCATATGGGTGCATATATTGTATTCATGGGTTAAGTAATTGTATGTTTAGGCAATGTAGGACATAGGTCATTCCCCATTTTCCTTTCCATTTATTCCTGGGGTGGATGTAGTATTTCCTATTGCGGATGTCTCTCTGCAAATCTTCTTTGTCCTTTCAGAGCGCTGTCTGTCGAGCCACAGAAAATGGAGAACAAGAAAAAAAAACAGATTTAGATTGGGGTGGATATCAGAAAACGAGATGATGACAGACATGCATAAAGTGCCGCCAACAGTAATGTTTTTTTTTTTTTTTTCAGGTTTACTAATAGTCCCTTCTGTGAAAATTATTCTTCCATTTCTATAGCTGTCTTAGTAGCGTAAAGGGTAGTACCAACGCATTGGATTTTTTTCTAACACATGGGAGAGGTTCCTATTTCGGCAATGCGTTGTGCTAATTTATGTCATTGTTTCAAACCTGAAATTTGTTTTCTGTTGCCCCACTTTTTTTTTTTTAATACCAGCCATGCTTTTATTATACAAGGAAATGCATTAAAATCTCTCTAGATCATTCTGTATATAGAGCTTAAAAAAAAACATGAACATGGAGATTATTTTAATTTTGAGTCTAGAAATATTTGGAAACTTTTCCTGTGAAACACACGGTGTCTCGGTTTTTTTCATTTTGCATATTTCGATACGGGTGTGTATAAAAAACTTTGAACTTAATATGGCTTTGTTAGAAATGAATTATGAGTTTGAAGAAAAAACCCTGAAAAGTTGAATGAAGTTAAAATAATTGTCAATATGCCAATTAAAAAACCTTTTACTGCATGGGAAGATGTGTTAAATGGCATTACCTGGGAGACGCTCACTCCCAAATGAATAAAAAACCAAAAATTTTACAAAAAACTCTACCATGCAACTCAAAAGTGCTGACTGTTTCTTACTTTATCTTCATGTTGTATCCTTGAATAGTTAAAAAAAAATGTCTTGTCATTTTTTTCCATCCGGGGGGGCATTATGGATAAAACCCTTTAAAACCAAAAATGAGAGACCCCTACTGCAGTCTTCTTCATTGTCTACCCCCTTTCTCTTTTTCCCCTTTTTTTCATTCTTGTCGCCTCCGACCCTCGTTCTTTCTGTTCCACCCCTGCAAAGCTCTTTTGAGTAACCCTTTTTTAAATCGCCCTTAATCTTAAAAAAAACTAGGGAAATTCCCTTTTGCATCGTTTTATCTTCAACGCCCCCGTACAATTACATCCCAGTCGCAAGCTCGAATCTCTACCCAGGCTGATTTCGCCGGCAAAACTATTCCTGCAGCCCCACTTAAATACTTCACTGGAAAACTATCCATCTCCCCACGTTTGTTTTTTAAAAAGGGGCTGTCGCTGGAAAAAAACGATCTGTCCCCTGCATAGTCGACTGTAATGCGTGACATTCCACTACATATTTTCCCAGGGGCCCACTATGTCCTACACCAATATTGCCAAGTTACGTTTGTAGAGTGACCCCCCCCATAAGTTTATATTGGGGAGACCCTTCCCGAGGTTTTGGTCACCCAGCCAAACACTGTTGTCCACACCCACAGCCCTTGTCCAATCCGTCAGATTTTTTCAAATTGCTCTTCCAGTCACCGTATCCAAACGTGGTGGGTCATATTTTTTAATAGTTCACACATAAAACTAGGTTTCGCTATACGAGGGCTAGACAGGAAGCACCCGATGAGAATTTTTTCTCTTCCCTATTCCAAAATTTCGCTCCACTCCCCTCTCTACCTACCCTTCTCAAGGTGTCAAAATATCCTTCCCTCAACCCAAACCCCAAACCTTTACTCCCTCTATCTAGTAAAATTCTTTTTCCAAGTCAAAACCAGATCTCCGCTCCACCACTCCCAATTTTTTACCCCTCCTCCTTTACTTTCCCTGTGGACCGGTAATCTATTATTCCACTCCTCTTCCACCCCTGTCCCCCCCCACTTTTTGTCCTTCCAGAAACTCCTAAAGGTATCCAAAATTCAAAACAAACCCAAAGAATCCCTCTCCCCACCACCTTAAATTCCCTCTAGCCCTATCCCTTTACTTCAAAAAATTTTTGTATCCATCCTCCCCAAAATTCCCCTCACTCTTCCCCAAATTAACGCCACCCCATCCTCTCTTCCATGTACACCCTTCCCTCTTTTTCCCCGTTATTGCCACCTCACTTTGACTTTTATGTCCTCCTACCACCCTTTTCCGGCTTTGTTTTATACTCATCCCCCTTCCCCTGTTCCCGATCTCATTCCTTGGTTTTCCCCCTTCCTCCAAATTCATTTTTTAAAACCCCTATTACCCACTGATTTTTTCATAATGGCCCTTTACATTTCCCCAATGTGTTACTCTCCCTTCCCCGACATGGTCCTCCCAATTTATCTAAAACGCCCCCTTTTCCCTTTAACCCTTTCCCCTTTTAAAACCCCCCCTATTTACTCTCCCTCTTTACCCTTTTTTTTAACACATATCCTAAGCGCTCCCCAAAATTTGAAAAATCTGAAATTCTATTCAATCGTTTACTAAAATTTTACCCCCTTGCCCCAAATTTACAACAAAAAGCTATTTAACCCCTATTCAAAACACATTTGTTTTTTTTAAAACCCTTT
>NC_051388.1:1270959-1283459 GCF_015228065.2 Penaeus monodon
TGGCTAAGAAAGGGAGTAAGGGAAGGTGGGTGATTGTGTAGGGAAGGGGGGGAACGTTTTTTGTCTGTTACGGATGGAGAGGGAAGGGAAGGTGTTGGGTTGTGGTGGGATTGAATATTTGTAGTAGAGATGGAGTGTCTGGATTTAGGATGGCAAAGAGTTGACTGGGAAGGTAGAGTAGAAGAGGGAGTTGATGTAGGGGGTGGGTTTAGGAGAATTGGTAGAATGAGCAGTATTACTGGAGTAAGGAGTAAGAGAGAAACCACGTCGACGTGCTTTTGTCTGGCTTCACGTAGTGTGAGTCCAAGTTTGAATCTGAGAGTTGCTACCTCAGACTCAAATTTGTAAGTGGGACAGCCCCTATAAAATACATTATGGGGGCCGCCACAGTTGCACATCGTGCGTGATTGTGCAGGGCAGTTAGATGGGGTATGGCCAGGTTGGGCACATAGTGGCATTGGCTGTGGAACGGCAATGTTGGTGGGTGTCCTAGACCCCAAACAATTTTGGCACTGACGTGGAGGAGGTTGGTATGGACGAACAGGGAGGGATTCTCCTCCTATATAGACGTTAAAGGGAAGGTCATGTCTAGGGAAAGGTAATTTGGCTATGTTAGGGGTTTCTTTCGATTCCCTCTGGGGGGAATGGAGTAGCATTGTACTGACGTTGCATCATAGTCTGTGAGACAGGCAAGTGGGTCTTCCCCAAAAATTGACCAATCTTTGTCATAGTTTGGGGCAATTTGCTGGGGGAGTTTGAAACTTTTCCCTGGTGCAAGATATGAGGGTTGGATGGGGTTCTGCAAGGATGGGGTTCCCATATATGTTGTTATTTTTGTTAATGCTATAGTTTTGGTTTTCGGATGTTACTGTGACAAGACGGGAGCGGTCGGGTCGGCTACGGAAAGAGACTTTACCTACTTGTTTTGGAGACATTGTTGGAAGAAGGGTGTTGTCAGAGAGGGAGCTGTGGGAGGGATCACGAAAAATCGGTCCCATTTGGCTGCGCTGAAGAGGGTATTCAATATTGTTGTAGGATAGGGGTAGTGAAGGGCGGGTGCATGACGGAAAAGGAGTGTGTTGAGGGAGATAGTGTTATGGGGAGGTGGGCAATAAGGCTGTAGGTATTAATAAGGGGGATGGGGTGGTTGATGTTGGAGGTTGTGGGGGTAGAGGTGATGAAGTTGAGGCTGGGAGAGGGAAATGTTCTTAAGGATGGTTGTTGGTACTGTACTAGTAGGCATTGATGAGGGGGTAGTTGTTGCAGTGTTCGAGCCGTGGTCAAGGAGAGCCCGGGGTCAGGGGATCGGTGAGTTTACATCTTTGGGGCTGTTTGATAAAGGGGCAAGCCTCATTGCCCTAATAGTGGAGATAAATTTTCATTATGGCCATGGTAAGCCTGGATTATGTTGGGGATAAAAACAGTCCACCCCTCAGGGTTCCCCTTGAGGGGTAAGGGCTAGATAAATCAGGGGAAATCCGTGCCATGGCTCCCTCAGGCCGTTCAGGACTGGCACAAAGTCAGCCTTTCATCCTTTCAGCACGGTCTCACACCTTAGGAGGGGGATAGTAGAAGGGGTTGGTGAAGGGACAGAACGAAAGGTGGGAAGGAAAATAAAGACCATGCAAAATTAGTTGAGTCGAGGGCTGAGTCCCAAGGTTGGGAGTTCCCCATCATTGGGTCCCAGTCTCCGCCTCCTAAGCCCCCCCACGACAACAACGGGCAAGGGATTGGGGGGGGGGGCCAAGGTAGGGGAGATCCTCTACCTTGGGGCTCGGCCTATGCCCCATGCCCCCAGGGCAACGGGCAAGGGATTGGGGAGGGAGGCGAGATCAGTAATATAATTATAATAGCAATAATTAATGTCTATGAAAGACATATCAATATTTTATTTCTTGACTGAATTTTCTGCCGCGTTAACATCTAAGGTCATTAGCGGCGTATTCAAAATATTGCGACAGCGTGTGGCTTGGGGACAAAGCCCCAGGTAAATAAATGCTATACATCCAAGGTCACATGACACTAAGGAAAAGTAGAGTAGCGAAAGGGATTTGGAATGAGTTCATGATTAGGTTAACGTTACAGGTTGAACAGTACTAGAGGGTAGTATGGTAGTGAAAAGGGCTGAGAGGAGAGCTGGTGTAGCATAACATAAGGTAAAGGTTGTTAGAAAGAGGAGTTAAGGGAGTAGGTAGGGAGCATTATGACAGAGCAAGGGATTGAGAAAAGTTCATTTAGAATCATAAAACATTTATATAGTAAACAATGCACTCACTGTGGTGTATTTTGTAGACGACTTTATTTAAACTAGAATTGTTATTTAATTTATTTGGTATTTTCCTTCAATGCTCATGACTGATTTGTTTATTTACTGAAAATGTTCAGCTGCGTCAACATCAAAGTTTATTAGCGGCGATAGGGTGGGGCTTGGGAGTAAAACCCCAGGTAATAAAGTTTTTTTTTTTTTAGTAAGGCGACGTTTGTGGACTTTCAAAATGGTTAAAACATACAAATATACCAGACATCAAAGATCACACAGCATTATGGTAAAGTATTGTTGCGAAAAGGGTAAATGCAAGTTACCAATTTGAATAAGTGGACAGAAGAGGAAGAAAAAAAAAAAAAAGAAGTGGAAGAAAAGACCTGAATTTTTATTGAGGGGCTTAGGTCCAAGGTAGGGGAGATCCTTACATTGGGTCTGTCTCCGCCTCCTAAGCACCCCCCCCCCCTCCCTCACCATGGCAACAACGAGCAAGGGATCGGGGGAATAACTGACTGAAATGTTGAAAATAACTCATTCATCCAACAAAGTTTATTTCAAATGGTAAGAAAAAAAATTGTACCTGTAGGAAAAGAAAGAACGAGAAGACACTGAAAATAATCGTTTGTCCAATCAGCGAAGTTGAGGGAGAGGAAAATACAGAATGCGGAGAAAAGAAAAACCATAAAAAAGTTTTATTCCTCTTTCTCGGAATAAGGGCTCAACAACCAACAGAAAACAGAAAAAATAGTCAATATACAGTTACATGGATTATTTTGAGGATTATTTTGAGGCGAAGTTTTACTAATTTAACAGTGACAGAAAATGACAACTTACCATGAATCAGTCAAATATACATGTCATTGTTTTCATGGTTTATAGAAAGAAAAATCGTGAAAAATCGTATCTAAAACTAATATTAGTATAAAAAATCCAAGGTCGATTACCATTATTATTGACCGTATTACCTTATAATGCTGGGCACCGAGGAGAAAAACTGTCATTAAGTAAAATATATAGAACATTAAATTAAAATTTACTTCTTGGGGGGGGGGTAGGAAATTAAGTTCATACCTGCATAAACGAAAAGATAACAAGTAGTATAAATATTTTTCGCAGCCATCCAAGACTTATATGGCAAGTAAAATCCATGTACAAACATGCCTTAACTTTCATCATAGTTCATCAGTTACTTCTTACAGTACACTAAATAACTACTAAGGACTTTCAACAAAGTTTCTCTCGAAAGTTACAGTTTTCATGCGGCATGCCATTGAGAGAGAGAGAACGCAATCTAGGAATCTGATTGTATCATGAGATTTAACAACTTTTGGCAAATATGTAAAAAAAGGGCATTTTCCAAGACTACTGTTTTGTGAAGAAACTACAGAATAATTGTTAAAGTATATTTATGATATATGATTTTTTTTTTTTTTTTTTTTTTTTTTAGATATTGGACGTAAGAAAACTGGGAATTTGCATAAATATCAAAGGCACACGGATACAAATATTGATAAATATATCTTGTAGCATATACACCTGCATAAGTATGTATGTAGTTAAAGGTTAAAACAAACAAATGTGATTGACATCAGAGGTTACATAGCATTTGTTGTAAAGTATTGTGGCGAAGAGGGTAAAATTGAGTGAACGATTAGAGTAGAATGTGTCACAGATGTCAAAGTTTGTGGAGCGCTATAGGATAGTGTGTACGAGAAAAGGGTAAAGAGAGGAGAGTAAATGGAGGGTGGGTTGTAAAAGGGGAAAGGGTTAAGGATACAGGTCGATTAGATCAATTGGAGAGTATCCATGTCTGGGGAAGGGAGAGTAACACAATGAGGAAAACTGCTAAAGGGGCCCTTAGAAAGAATCAGTGGGTAATATGGGTTGAAAATGATATTTTGGGGAAGTAGGAGAATCCAAGGAATGAGATCCCGGGAACAGGGGAAGGTGATGAAGTATCAAGCAGAATGCCAGGAGAAGGATCGGAGAGGACATATAAGAGTCAAGTGAAAGGGGGCAATAACGGGGAAAGAAGAGGGAATGGTGTACATGGAAGAGAGGATGGGTTGTGCTGTTAGATTGGGAAGAGGAGTAAGGGGGAATTTGGGGAGGATGGATACTAACAAGTATTTTGAATGTAAAGGGAGTAGGACTAGAGAGATTGGAAGGTGGATGAGGGAGAGGAGCATTCTCTTGGGTTTATGTTTAAGAAGTTTTGGATACCTTCAGGAGTTTCTGGAAGGGACAAAAAAGGGGTGTATGACAGGATGTGGAAGATGGAGGGATAATGAGATTACCTGGCCACCAGGGAAAGTAAGGAGGAGGGTAAACATTAGGGAAGTGGTGGAGACTGGGTATCTGGATTTAGACTTGGAAAAGAATTTGACTAGAGTGAGAGGGAGTAAAGGTTGGATGGTTCTGGGTTGAGGGAAGAGATATTAAGACACCTTGAGAAGGAGTAGAGTAGAGAGGGGAGTGGAGCGAAGTAGTTTTGGAATAGGTAGAGAGAAAATTCTCATCGGGTGCTTCCTGTCTAGCCTTACGTATAGCGAAGCCTAGTTTGACTGTGTGAACTATTAAATAGATCATAGACGCCACCACAGTTGGCATACGTGTGACTGAGAAGAGCAATTTGAAAGATCATGACTGGATTTGGCACAGAGGGCAGTGGGCTGTGGAGCAACAGTGTTTGGCTGGGTGACCAAATCCTCGGATAGGACTCTCCCAATATAAACTTTATGGGGGAGGTCACGTCTACAAACGCTAATCTTGGCAATATTGGTGTAGGACATATGCTGGCCTCTGGGAGGAATAGTGTAGTGGAATGTCACTGCATTACAGTCGACTAGGCAGGCAAGCAGATCGTTTTGACAGTCTGGCCAGTCCTTGTTCTAAAAAACAATCAGTGGGAGATTGGAATAGTTCAGTGCAATATTAAGTGGGCTACGCAGGAATAGTTTTGCCGGCGGAAATCAGCCTGGGTAGAGAGTGTACGAGCTTGCGACTCGGATGTAATTGTGCAGGGCGTTGAACGATCGGAACGACTGCAAAAGGGGAACTTTCCCTAGTTGTTTTTAAGAGTAAGGGCCGAGTTAAAAGGGTTACTCAAAAGAGCTTTGCAGAGGTGGAAGCAGTAGAAGAACGATGGTCGGAGGACGACAAGTAGATGAAGAACAGGAATAAGAGAAGAGGGGGTAGACAATGAAGAAGACTGCAGTAGGTGTCTCTCATTTGGTTCTAAAGAGTTGATACCATAATGCTCCTCGGTATGGAAATAATGACAAGACATTTCTTTTTAACTATATACAAGTGAGTACAACATGAAGAATAAAGTACAGAAATCAGTCAGCACTTTTTGGGGTTGCCATTGGTAGAGTTTTCGTAAAATTATATTGGTTTTCATTCATTATGGGAGTGAGCGTTCTTACCAGGTAATGCCATTTATACAATCTTCCGATTGCAGTAAAAGGTTTTTAATTGGCTATATGTGAGCATATTTATTCAACTTCATTCAACTTTACAGGATTTATCTTCAAACTCATAATATTCATTGCAAACAAACCCATATTACATGTTCAAAGTTTATATACACACACACGCTATCGACAAATGCAAAAATAAAGAAATGAACCGAGACACCGGTGTGTTTCACAGGAAAAGTTTCCAATATTTTAGACTCAAAAATTAAAAAATCTCCATGTTCATGTTTTTTTTTAAGTCTATATTTCAGAATGATCTAGAGAGATATTAATGCATTTCCGTTGTATAATATAAGCATGGCTGGTATTAAAAAAAAAAAAGTGGGGCAACAGTAACGAATTTCAGGTTTGAAACAATGACATAAATTAGCACAACGCATTGCCGAAATAGTGAACACTCTCCCATGTGTTAGAAAAAAATCCAATGCGTTGGTACTATCCTTACGCTACTAAAGACAGCTATAGAAATGGAAGACCCTAATTTTCACAGAATGACTATTAGTAAACCTGAAAAAAAAAAAAAAACATTAGCTGTTGGGCGGCACTTTATGCATGTCTGTCATCTTGATCTCGTTTTCTGATATCCATCCATCTAAATCTGTTTTTTCTTCTTGTTCTCCATTTTCTGTAGGCTCGGCAGACAGCGCTCTGAAAGGACAAAAAGATTTTGCAGAGAGACATCCGCAATAGGAAATACTACATCCACCCCAGGAATAAATGGAAAGGAAAATGGGGAATGACCTATGACCTACATTGCCTAAACATACAATTACTTCACCCATGAATATAATATATGCACCCATATGCCATAACTATTAAACCACCATCCCCTAAAGATAATAAGCATAAAGGTGGGCACACGCTGAATGACGTATAGCCATCGGCCTACAGATTCTATAGGTTGTCACCTACTTGTGTGCTGGGAAGAGTTGAAAAGCTATTCATTCGTGACACCAGAGGGCCTCGAACTCCCAAACACGATAGTAGCACTTGTTTGTCTTTAGCCCACTGAGCCATAAGCACACAGATTCCTACTCTTTCCCACTCCCCTAAAGTACGTAGCCTGCTATAGGCGTTAGCAATATATATTATACACCTTAGAGAACGCAACCTGCTACAGGCGTTAGCAATATATATTACACACCTTAGAGAACGCAACCTGTTATAGGCGTTACCAAGAAGTTCTAGTTTCAACAACCACTTCTACCGCCTAGAACGTGGCACCCAAAGGTGCACGAGGTGCACCCCACCTGTGCTGGCACTACTCGCAAGCACCTTGTGCGAGACAAGCGGAGACACTCCTCAACCCTGGCAGATATCAATCAAGCTGCCAGAGGGACGAGGCACCCTTAGGCGCGCCCAAGGCGCCACTACCCACACTCACGCATTGCGAGACGAACGTAATGTCCCTCACGAGGAGCGGGCGGAGACGCTCCTCGCCGTACCAGAAATCCGTCAAGCTGCACAGAGCCTTGGTTCCCTTTGCCGCACGGGGTATACCTCACCTGTGCTGCCACGGCCCACACCCACGCATGGTGAGGTGCAGGCAGACACTCCACGCCATGGCAAGTGTCCATTGATCCGCCAAGGTCAGTCTATCCCTAAGAGAACCCTACCACCACCGCCCGCATCTGCGCTACTCATCAAGCCACGGAGTAGGAGGAGGAGGAGAAAAGGATGGACATAAGTACTCCAGTACAGGAATACTCACCTAATAAATCCTGGACGACAGCGTGGCAGCCACTGTAAAACAAGAAAAAAATTATGGCGTTAAATAGAGGCACCCTTGGGGGATGGTAATCAGCCTACCCCATGAATGCTGAAAGTAATAAATACAAAAGGAGTGATATTCTTAAGAACGAAAGTTGCCAAGTAATAGAAATGGACAGCCCTTTTCAAGAGTCAAAAGACAAGCACCCTTTTCAAGAGTCAAAGACAGCCCTTTTCAAGAGTCAAAAGACAGCCCTTTTCAAGAGTCAAAAGACAGCCCTTTTCAAGAGTCAAAAGACAGCCCTTTTCAAGAGTCAAAAGACAGCCCTTTTCAAGAGTCAAAAGACAGCCCTTTTCAAGAGTCAAAAGACAGCACTTTCAAGAGTCAAAAGACAGCCCTTTTCAAGAGTCAAAAGACAAAAAGCCCTTTTCCAAAAAAGTTTCAAGTCAAAAGAGCCTTTTCAAGAGTCAAAGACAGCCCTTTAAATCAAAAAGTCAAAAGGACAGCCCTTTCAAGAGTCAAAAGAAAGCCTTTTCAAGTCAAAGACAGCCCTTTCAAGAGTCAAAAGACAGCCCTTTTCAAGAGTAAAAAAAACAGGTTTTCGGGGTAAAAAGAATTTCAAAAGTAAAAAACACAAAAAAAAACAAAAAAGAAATTTAAAGGTAAAAGAACCCTTTTGGTTTTAAAAGCATTCAGTTTTTTTTATTTCATATTAAAAAATCAACGAATCAAAAAAAAACTAAGTATATTGAATAAAAAATTAATGATTGGTTTTTTAAGAATTTCATTTCAAATTCAAGAAATACACTGAGATACATCAAAGCATATGTTTGATAAGAAAATTAATTTAAATAGTTTCAGTTATTTTAAACGCCAAAGAAATAAACCTGAGTACAAAAGTTTGGGGTTAAAAAGAAAAATAACATTTTTTCAAATTTTCTCATTAATAAACTTTTAGGAACAAAAAGGTTAAAAAAAAACAAAGCTTACAAACACACAAAAACACACCTACACACACAGCTACCACACACACACACACACAAAACCACACACACACACCACACACACACACAGCTACACACCCCACACACACACACACACACACAGCTACACACACACACACACAGCTACACACACACACACACAGCTACACACACACACACGCTACACACACCACACACACACACACACACACACACACACACAGCTACACACACACACACACACAGCTACACAACACACACACAGCTACCACACCCACACACCACACACACCCCAGCTACACACACACCACCCCCGCTACACACACACACACACACACACACACACACCCACACAGCTACACACACACACACACACACAGCTACACACACACACACACACACAGCTACACACACACACACAGCTACACACACACGAGCAAAAAATATTTAGCTCGTGTTCGATGATTGTTAATCCGGAACCCACCAAAGGACAATGCAACATTCTAATTAAATAGCATTTTGATGAAATAATGATTTTCAACGTAAGTGTTTGTTGGCAGGTTGTACGATAAAG
Organism: Penaeus monodon; assembly: GCF_015228065.2. Taxonomy (NCBI): domain Eukaryota; kingdom Metazoa; phylum Arthropoda; class Malacostraca; order Decapoda; family Penaeidae; genus Penaeus; species Penaeus monodon. The sequence continues at coordinate 1,279,970 of NC_051388.1, forward strand.
TGTATATATCGCTTATGATACTTATGCTACATGAGCTTTTAAAATGATTTTTTACTCACCATGCATGTGGCTTCACTCTAATACATAGAAATGGAGAAAATGCTGTTGGGAATACATTTCTAGTTTTACAAAGACAGCTAGTTCTTTTATATTACTATTATTGTTGTTGTTACCAAACTAATATTTATCAATTCACAGCTTAGACACTAAGCTTGGGAGGCTGAGAAATATAATCATACATTTTCATGCAAGCCACACCATAACGGCCATCCTTTTCCATGATAATTCAATCTTCTTAAATTTCTCAATTTGTTTCACAGCTTGCCTCTATCCTTCAGCATCTTTAAACACTAAAAGGCAATCAGTAAATGACAACAGCAAGTATTTCAGTAAACTCACTTCGACAGCGCGGGTAGCTCGCCTAATTCCGAAACCTCGAAAAACTATCGCCAACTTGAACGAACACGCGACTAACCGTAGGAGAGAATGAAAATCGAGCCTTTAATTTTTAATCTCACACGCAACGGAAGCTAACTTTACAAACGCAGATATAAATAAAACTTACTAAAACTCTACCTGTAATGGCAAAAAGAATGGCGAAATACCAAGAAAAAAAAATTAATATAAGACTAAATAAATGAAAACATGAATACACTTGCAACGTAGGCACGCGATGTTAGAGGAAGCTATCACGAAAAGCTTAGTTTAAGATGATTATGATATTAGTTATAACAGGTAAGTAATATATACACTGCTTTTTTCATTTACTTTTCGATCAGAGCGCTGTGTACGGATGTGAGTGAGTGAGTGAGTGAGTGAGTGAGTGAGTGAGTGAGTGAGTGAGTGAGTGAGAGCGCGCGCGCGTGCGTGCATGTGCGTACAGGCAACGGTCGAGAACCAATTAACATAGAACCGCATCTATAACACGGTTAGCTGGTTAATCATGGATTAATCATACCTTGCCTTATCTTAAATATACAGGACACATTAAAAGGGGAAGTCAGTGACGAGCTAGGTAATACGATTTGTCCAGCTCTATCGTCAAGATGTAGAAAGGAATGCATGCTTGAGATTTAATGTTTTTAAGTGAAGCATATTTTTGGGGGAAAAAATGAATATCGCGGTCTGGGATATGCTAAATAAACATTTTTTCCCTAATCCTTTCTCGTATCTGTTAGAAATATCTGTCCTAATGATGTTCTCTGCAAATCTTGATAGCATTTTAAGGGGATCACTCCATTCTTACTAGTCGTCAGCAGAAATGCATTTTTACATGTGTTTGGTATTTAAAACACTTATATACAATACTTTTTTCTAGTTTAATACTTTTTTTCTCTCAAGAAATTTAACGAATCTAAGTCAAGAGTTGAGTTGCAGTTTTGCTTTTCCTCAGATTAGACGGAGTATATTTAATGGTTTGGTTATGTTACCGAGAGCGACGCACAGAGATAGAGGAAAATGGACACGGCCATCTCCTAGAGCATAAACAGAGCAGGGAACAATACAGGTTTATCTGCAGCGGCCCGGGAAATGACGAAAATATCTGCTATGTCACCCTTCAGAGACGAAGTTCAGAACACCCTCACGCAAACAAAAGTCTTTAATGTCTCTTTTCTCCATTTTATTCATTTTCTATGCGTCCGTTTTCTATAATGATCGCGTTTTCTGTTGAAGACCTTGGAAATTATTTCCGATTAGTTATTTTTATTATTTTTTTTATTTATTTTACTCCTTATCTCTCCTCTCGTTTTTTATGCTATTAGATCTGTTTGGTTGCTTTTCTCAAATGTATATGCGTTTTTATTTCGTTTTTCCCTATCATTTATATTATCCGTTCTTAACTATTTAACGACTTTACTGCTTGTTTACCTTAACTGCCTCCTATATTGGAACAATTTTATATTCAAATATTATATTAACAGTATTGTGTCGCTTTTATCATCATAGATCATTACACTATTATTAATAAATGTTTTTTATGGTAGGTACAGGCACTTTTTGCAAAATTACGGTGGCCTGACTCGATGTATGCTGTTTCTCAATTCAATTTCTAAACAAGACTATTTGTGATTGTGCAGCTCATCTGTACCCTCCACGCTGACGGCATGTGTCACAATATCTTTTCTATAACAAAGGTCACTTGCCATAAAGTGCTAATAAGGGGGGGAGGGGTACAAAGGGACCCTTTCCCCCTTTCTCTGTCTAGAGATAAATAGAAGGTAAGCAAGGTTATGTGGATTTCTAGGTTCGCATGATACACATTGTTTACTTACGAGCGACTAAACTTTTGGGCACGATTGTTTTGCTCAAAATTTGGGCTCGCTTTTCTAAAACTTTGCGTTTTGTCACTGGGGAGCTTTTTTATTTTCGGGGTAAGGTTATTTTTAAAAAAAAAAATCTATTTTGGAAATTAGTCACTGGAGGAGCGCGCCTGGGGTAAAAATTTGCCTATTTTCCTCAGGGTGGGCCAAAAAATTATTCATTTCAAGGCGGCATTTTTCCGGCACTTGGGAAAATTTAAAATTTTGGGGGGGTGTTAAGTTGTGCGAGGGCCAGAGGAGCAAAAGGTTTGCTCCCAAAATCCCCCGTCCCTACCAAAAAATAACTTTTTATCAGTAAAATTGTAAATGAGCTAAAAAAATATGCAAAATAAAATGCAAATTTATTAAATATAAAAGAACAACCCCAGTCACCTAAACCAAAAGTTAGGCTTGCTCTGCCTGTCCCCGGGTTTAAGTGAGAGTGAGTGAGCAACGCCGGAGTGTTTTTTCCAATAAGAGGCAATTAGGGGTAAAAAAGCAGTATATTTTTAAATAATTTAAAAATTGAAAAAGAAATGAAAAGGAAAAACCTACTAAAACCGCAACACATTGAGAGAGAAACCCAAAGATAGTAGTACATAAAAAAAAAAAATAAAATATGTTTTTTGAAATAAGAAAAAAAAAATTTGATGAAAAAAAAATAAAAAATCGGAAATATTTCCATTTTGTAAACAGAAAACGCAAGACCTTGGCAAAGGAAAACGCGACCCTTATAAAAAATGGATAATAGAAATAAAAGAAAGGGGGAAATGAAAAGAACATTAGGACTCTGCCATTTTGAGGGTTTGGGACTTAAGTCTCTGAGCGGTGCTGCGAACCTATTTCCCTCATTTTCCGGGAAAATGGGGCCGCTGCAGTTTTATATTTTGTTTCTCATTTTTTTTTATGCTCTACAAGATGGCATGCCCATTTTTCTCTACCAGTGCGTCACTCTCGTAGTTTTAAACCCTTCGTTTCATTTGGGAATTCCCACTTGTTTTTCCCTTCCAACGCACACACGACAATGCACCCACCCAAAGCACCTGTTGAACTCAAACTGAGCGCCTTTCATTTTCAAAACAAGGGCAAAGGGGGTGGGGAGGGGGCCGGGGGGGGGGGGGGGGTTATTTTTATCCGCCAGAATTTTTGGTGCTTTTTATTGTGTCGTTTCAGAGGGAAATGATAAAAAA
>NC_051388.1:1288459-1293325 GCF_015228065.2 Penaeus monodon
TGTATTTTTATATACATACTTGTGTCTTTTTGTTTTTGGTTTGTTTTTTGTATTATGTATGTATATATATATATATATTATATATAATATATATATATATATTTATATATGTAGTATATATGAATGTTTATAGTACAAATTTACCCCAATACATATTGTACATTACACAACGCGCGCCCCAACCACATACACGCACCACACACGCAGCACGCACACACGTACGCAGCACACCCCGACGCACGCACGCCGCACGCACGCACCACGCACGCACGCACGAAAGCACGCACGCACACACACACACACACACACACACACACACACACCACACACACACACACAACACAACACACACACACACACGGTGTTGTGTATGTATATTGTTTATTTTTATAAATATATAATATATATATTATATATATATATAATATAATAATATATATATATATATATATAAAATATATTATAAGGGGGGCCGCGGGGGCCCGAATGGTTGAGCGTGGGATAGACTGTCCGCGGCAATCTGAGTTCGAGGGTTCGAGCACCGACCCCCGCGTTGTTTCCTTGGGCAAGAATTCCCCTCGATTGCCTGCCTACCACTGGGGCCAAGCCAGCTCAATCAGGGCGGGCCCAACCGGATAAAAAAGAGAAAATGATTACCTAAAAAGGTACCCCGGCATCTCCGGGGAAAGGAACGGGGGCCCCTCCCACGACTCACCCCAAAGAGCTCAAAACGTGAAAATGCAATTGAGTATCATCTGTGCCCACGGCGGCTCAGACTGAACCTCCCGTTAATGATGAGAATATATATATAAAAATTATAATATATATATTTTAATATTTATTATAATTTTATTTAATCGAAATCACCAGTATTCCGTGAATTTTTGTCTTACCCACCTTTGTTGGGTAAGCGTCCCGGGCGAAAAAATATGAGAAAGGTTTTGCCCATTGCATTCCCCTCCCACACACTGAGGATCCAAAAAAAAACGGCAAAGACCGATACGGTTAGGCCCCAGCAGTTCGCAGGAGTTGAATGAACCCCCGCGACAACAAAAATACCTTCGGATCCGGCTCCAAAAACCCCGGGGTGTGGATTCTAAAAGCGCACATGTGCGTGCGTGGGCGTGTGGTTGGCACTCATGCAAGGTGCACAGTGTACAAAAAGATTTGAAAATTTTTGGGATGGGGGAAAGGTAAGCCCGATATGCAAAGCTTAGCCCGCCGGGTTACCCCATGAGAGGACCCCGGGCCCTGGGGCTTCTTGCTTGCTTGTTTGAGTTTTGCGAAGTTTGGCTTCGGGGGGCCCTTTTCCTTTGGCCCGCTTGCACTTTTTATGGCTGTCTCATTTTTTGGGCGACACTCGGGCTTCCCGTGGCGGTGGGTTTTGCCAGCAGGCGCCCTTACCCGGGTCTCTGCATAATCCTTTACCGCACGACGGTGGGTTCTGGGGGGTTGTTTTAGAAATTGCTGTGCACGAATTTCCCAAGAAAGTACCAGTTGGCGTTTCGGCCGCCGAATGCAGAAAACACCTTCTTCCGTCTAGGGTTTTGTTAACTGCCTGCACAGGGGAAACCTGGGCATTCGGCAGAATGATTTCGGTACCTGTTGTTTATTTCAGAGAGTGCCAGGGGTTATACCCTTTTGACTTGGGGTCCCAGCTGGCGAGGGGGAAATCTCGTTTCCTCTTGTGAAGCTGGGGGAGGAGGATTTGGCCGTCCCCGAAAACCCCCCCAAAGTAATTTTCGGCTCGAGTATTATCTGGGATTGGGGGGCTCCCCGGGCCCGTTTTTCGGCTAATCTGCAGCAAGTCTTCCCTTAATCCCTATGGCGGGGAACCCAGTTTATGAAATTCTTTACCCGAGCAAAAACCTCTGTTGTGTGCGGAGGGTTGTCAGGAGGTAGATGTTGTCAGGGGTAAGCGCTGCTGAAGACAGTCAGGCCCCTTTTGGATTTGGTTTTGCCCAAGTGCCCTTTCCCCTCAGGGGACGCGTGGTCATGCCCCCATGATAGAAACTGCCTCTCCCTTAGCGAGGCGTTGTCTTTTCCCCAGGATTTTGTGGCACCCCTTGCTGCGAAGGGCGCCTGTAGGTGGGTAAAGGGGATGACCGACCCCCGGTAATATGTTTGCCCCCCGGGGGGGTGGGGTTTGCAATGACCCTGGGGGTTTTCTCCCCTTTAGGCTAGGCGTACAATATTCATTTTTTTTGTTGCCAGTCTCATGACCGAGAACTCTACTGGGTTTGTGCCCGGCGGAGTTTCGAAAAGTCGGGTGGGGGAGTCCACCCCTTGGCCAGTACGTTCTTTGAGGAGGGGCGTTTTAGCACCTGGCGTGTGAGCAGCAGGATTTGTTTGCAAACAGTTTTTATTTTGTTCTAGACGTCGACTTTTTTGTGCTTGGGTTTGGTTCCGGGACCCTGGATGACCTTTGATAAAAATTTGTGCTGCTGTTAGATAAATTTCGTGAAGCCAAGGGGAAAAGGGTTTGTTTTCACTAGGGGGTTTGAGGGACCTTCCCCCACCTTGGGGGCACCCAGAATGACCCTGGCGGCTTCTTTTGGCTTTCCCAAAGGTTTTTATATTTTCTTAAAACCCAACAGAGCGGGGGAGGCAAGCTAAAATGGGCCTGCAGCTGTACTAAATGATCTTAACTCTGGTCTGGCCCCTAGGTTTTCCCCACTCTTTGCTCTCATGAAGACAGTCTTGCTTTTTTGGTAAAGCAGGTACTGGCCCCTCCTGGCGGAAGGAAGGGTCCGGTCTACCCCTTCCCCAAGGTAAGGTGTCATGCCCCCTCCAAGTCCTTCCCGGGTTTTTCAGATTTGTGCCTTGAAAACTCTCTGTCTCAGAGCCTGGCTTTGGTTTTGGCGCAGAGATTTTTGCCTGCCTCAACACTCCTCGGATACCAAGTCCAAAAAACGCGGGCTTGTTTGGCAGGGGGTCCAGTGGAGATTAACAAGATGTCTGCATAGGAGAGATTTGCACCCACTGGGAGGTTTTTGTTTAGGGTAAGGGCTTAGTGTGTTTAAAAAGGGGGGACTGAGAACCCCCCCCTGTGGCGTTCCATTTTCTATGGCATGTGCTGTATAGGGACCCTTGGAATTTGACTCTGGCGTTTTATTCCTAAAGTAGTCACTATCCAAGCCAAGACTTTCCCCTGATTCCTTTTGGATCAGGGTCTCCTGAATGGCAAGAGGCTTGCCAATTCGAAAACCTTTTTCCAGGTCAAGGAATACTACCAAAGAGTGCCCCTGTTATTGTGCTCAAAAAGCGGGCTAGCGTGCGCTGTGCTCATGCCCCCGGGAACCGTGGAGGTGTTGTGTGGGGGGCCATTTCCATTTGGGGCCCGGTCAGTACCCTCCTTCGGCAGTCTTGGCCAGAAGCTGAGGGAAGATGGGGGGTATTCCCCGGTTCCTTGGTTAGGGGTGGGAAAAATATGGAGCCCTCTCCCGCTCTGGGGTAAGTGGAAGTTTCCCAGGGCTTGGATGATTGCGAAAAGCAAGCTCCCTCCCCGTCCAAAGGGGGGAGAGTGGTATCGCCCCCCGGGGTGATTGCAATGGTTTAATGCATCTCTTAGTTCCCCCAGAGAAAAATAAGCTGGGTTTTCGGGGGTTTGCTGCCCTTTTTCCCGTAGAGAAAATATGCTGGTTGTAGGGTTCTTTGTCTTGCCCTCAGTTCGGTGGCAGACTTCGCTACTCGTTCTCGCAGAGAACTCTTGCGCCCGTCTGTTGGCCTCTGCCGGGGGGGTGGGGCGTGCATCTCGGGGCTGGCGGCTGGGGGCCGCTTGACCCCTTTCCATAGGGCTGAAGGGTGGGACAGTGATCAAAAAAACTCACACCATTTCCAGCTATTTTCCTGCCTCACTCTGCTGGCAGTTTTTTGGCTCCCGACAGTCTCCCTTTGGGGGGCTAGGTTTTTCGGGGTTTTTGCCTTCGGAAAAGTTTTCGGCACAATTTTCCCTGTGGTTTACCTCCCTAATCTCGTCATTGAAAATACCCTTTCCCAAGGGGGGCTGCCTCTCAAGGCATTTAAAGTCTGGCGTAGCCTTTCCTTTTCGCTCGTGTGGGTTCTTTCTTTTAGACAGCGGGCCAAAGGCGCTCTGGAACGCTGCAGTTGGCCTTTTCTGTTTTCCATCTTGGATTTGGTTGGGGGTATTTCGGCTGGGGGCCACTATCCATGAGGGTTGTTTAAAGGCATAATGGCCCTATGACGGTCTCATCGACACGCCAGCCAATCCTCTCCACCAGAGTCCAGTGGCCAGGGGGAGGTCTAGGGGCCCCCCTCTCAATGCGTTGGCTCCTGGCTGTTGAGGAAGCGATCTCGGGGAATGTCTCAAACACGTTGGTATTACGGCCAGCCGCATCCGGTGCCCTGCAGGGGGCCAGGATGGGGTGGTGGCATTAAGTCTCCCCCTATATCACCGGCGTGGCTGCGGAAACAATACCGGTGATGCTAACTACCGGGCCTGGGTGCTGACTCGGGTGAACCTAGTCCTTAACCCCGTGGTGGGAGCCACAGCAGTAACCTCCAGGGGACGGTTGCAAATTCTCGTGCCTGGGGGGGGCGCAACCGCGACCCCCTCGGGAAAGGGGGACACGTTCCACGTACTAGCCCGGAGGGTTTTTCTGAGCTCGACTGTGCTTTGTAGTCAGTCCCGGGCGATGTGTGTGTGCGTGAATGACTATCATCACATGCAAAAAGGCTATGGGGGCCGCCTTCAAAACAAAAAACGCCTTGGGTTCTATAAGATGAAAAAAGGGTCGGGAGTCAAACCCCGGGAAAAGGAAAATTTTTTCCCCGGGGAAAAAAAAAATCCCAAAAAAAAAAAAAAAAAAAAAAAAAAAAAAAAAAAAAAAAAAAATTTTCCCCCCC
>NC_051388.1:1293425-1295925 GCF_015228065.2 Penaeus monodon
CTCTTAAATTAAGAGACGGGTTTTTTTTGAGTTAATAGTACAAAAACAAAATACTGATGCTACACAAGAATGTACCGTAAGAGTTATGCGATATATGGCCATCAAAATAACTTTTAGCTACATTTAGAAGTCTTCTATTTCTATCTAGTGGAAACTTTGGAACACGTCATCGGGAAGCCAGGTTCTAACCTTTTGAATTGATACAAAAAATAACTAAGAAGAAAACATGCTTCATATCCAGCCAGGAATATATAGGGAAGAATTAGCACCTGGAATCAAACGTCACCATTTTACACCTTGAGCGCTCTTCATCGAGCTAGAACACAGGGCCCCCGTAAATTGCAGGGCCCGTCTTTGGGTGCCAACTGTCCCCAACAGATAAACCTCCCCTGGGTCGCTTTTTGGGTCCAAAAGGAAGTGAATGATTGTCTTGAAATATGGAAGTTAACTGCACCAACGACTTTAGAGTTAAATGTGTTGCAAGTCGAATTAACCAGACAGATTCTAATTCAGTTTGAGGAGGGAGAGGAGAGAGAGAGAGAGAGAGAGAGAGAGAGAGAGAGAGAGAGAGAGAGAGAGAGAGAGAGAGAGAGAGAGAGAGAGAGAGAGAGAGAGAAGGGAGAAATTACATTGAAGTATAAACTCTATGGTGTGTACTTATTTGGTAGGGTATGGTCACGGATGTAGAAAAAAATTAATAATTTCTTTAAAGCAGGTTATGGGTACAATGTTGCCATTTTTTCTTAATTGTTAGCCGTTGCCATGTTTTTTTTTCTTTCTTTCTTTTCTTTTTTTTGAACACCAAAAGACGCTACAGTACATGCATGGGTACTCTTAGTTTTCCAAAGAATCCGCATGTAGTCCACCATTGAAATGATAAATAAGGATGAATAACGTACACAATTTTCCTTAATACCTTTCTTTTGCCAACAATCACAAAGGAATTAAATTACTAAACGATTGGAATGCACTTCCATGGTATATTTATGGTTTTATTTTCATCATTACTCTGTCATCTTTATACTTGTTTATCATTATATTACTTCTGTTACATTGCTATTACATCGACTCTCCCATTCGGACTCCATGGCATGTTTCGTATTAGTATGCTTTGCCATGAGAATGAAGTGGAAAATTAAGGGAATCTTTGAAAATTCTTAGTCACCCTTTAGAGCCCATAGAAAATGCAATACACACGTACCAACTGAATTTGAACACGCTTAAGTGGTGCATTATGTGAGGCTGAATAGTCTTGTTTCGCAAATGGGAATAATTACTTTATGAAGCTTATCCACGAAGCTGAAGAAGCAAAATTCTAAACTTTAAGACTAAAGACATGTTACACAATCTTTTTAGGGGGGGGGGGGGTTACCGCAGCTAATAAACCTCAATGTGGCACAGCTGAACCGTTGCAGGACTATTTACCTTCCGAACCGAGACGAACCTGGCTTTGACGGGCGATAGCCTCTCGACAACGATTTCTTCGCCGTACGCAGAAGCAGGACCGACAAAATAACCAAATAATGCGTACGAGCTAAAGTCCCCGGAGAGCTAACGGGCCTCCATCCCTATTCTCACTTCTAAGTCCCTCGCGGCGATCACCATATTAAAATCTCCCTTCGCCTGCACGAAGATCTTCACCACGCGGAACGTCGCTGGCTTCCTGAAGTCGAGGAGGAGCCAATGGTTGACTTCGCCGGTTTTGGAGTGGTAGCACTGATTGATATCCCACCGGTCGTAAAACCCGTCGACGAGGTTCTCCTTCTTACGCAACGGTATGCTCGGTTCGGTCTGTGTAGCCTCGATGCCAGCCCCGGTAGCCAGATCTTTCTGGCGGCGTGTGTAACAGCTGATTGCGTCAGCCGTGTTAGGCTCGCTATACCCAGGCATGACGATCAGGTTAGACAATAAGCACTGAGCGGCTGAGACGTCTACGCACCAGAGGTCGCACCACAGGAGGATGTTACACTGGCGGGAACACATGGAGTGAGAGTCGTTCCATGGGTAATGGGGGAAAATCTCGAGACCAGGGACGCCAGGATTGTTGAGTAGGACACCTCTACCCTCCTGAAGAGTGTCAGGGAAGTTGCTGCCCGCGAAGGGATAGAGACCATGAGGCCAGGGACAGCCATTAGCATCACGGTCACGGATACCATGGCGCAGTTGCATAGAGCGCGTACTATGAAGATATAGAATTACGAGCTTAGCCAATTCCAGCAATCTTGATCACCTGAAGATAAAAGTACGGATGTGTTTGTTAACAGGGGAATATGATACATACATAATCACATAATCACACACACACACACACACACACACACACACACACACACACACACACACACACACACACACACATATATATATATATATATATATATATATATATATATTTGTATATATATGTATATGTATGTATGTATATGCACATGCATATATATATTTATGTATATATACATAAATATAAATATTAATATATACATATACACACATGTATCTG
>NC_051388.1:1308043-1314768 GCF_015228065.2 Penaeus monodon
CGCCGCCTCGTCTTCTCTGCCACCAACACAAGGCAGCTAGGCAGACGGGTGTTTAACAGGGTGTAAAACATGAACAGCCCAAGAGGCACCGAACACCACAGCCCCCCAAACCCCGGGAGAGGAACGCCAAGTGGAGCAGGGCAGAAGTAACAAAAAAAAAGGGGTCTTTCCTTTATTTACACCAAGTATTTACCGTACACTTTCTATAGGCACAATCAGGGGGAAACCAGCATGTCACACGCACAATAAGCTTATAAAGGCACAACGAGGTTTCACAGGAGCAGCACCAATGCGTTCTCGCTTTTTCCTCGCTCCCCCGCTACAGCAGCTGCGCATGTTTGCCGGTCCTTCATGTAACACACCCAGGTCATCCTTTTCATTTAACACATGTTTCGCACAGAGACAAAGACCCACTGGCGTAGCAGTATAATAGTGTTAATATTTCGTGTTACCGCCACCAGCTTGGCGAAGGCTGCCAAGTCTACGTAGCATGGATGCCACTAACGCCTCCATAATCTGGCGTACGCGTGTAGAGTGCAATCACAGTTATGCCGTAATTGCTTGGGCAAGACGATATGACGCTTGGGGTATGATTTTTTTTTTGGGGGGTGGGGAGTCTCTGCCTATGGCTGCCCAAACATTCTCAATGAGACTGAGATCTAGCGATTTGGGTGGATGAGGCACGGCGTAATTTCGGGGTGTTGCCAAATCCACGCTTTCGCGACACTGCTCGTCTGGATGGGGCTGTTATCTTGGACGAGGTAAAATGGCTCGGACTCGAAAAACACCACCGATGGTAAAAACATATCGTCCAGGATTGCCACGTAGGTATACCCTGTAAATCTGCTGGGCTTGCCATCCGTCAACTCCCCGACACTGCTGCTGTGCATCCACTCAAACTACCCAGTGATTTCTGACAGCCTATGTGCTGTTGCCAGCAGAACAAAAGGGGTTCGCATCCCTTGCAGTAGTTATGGATTGTTAAAAAATAATGATAATAATGAAAATAAATAACTAAGAAGAAAATAACTCACGGCAAGGGGACGTGGCACTAACTACAGGCCACGCCCCCTTCTCAACCCCAATTTCATGTAGGGGGTGTTGCCACTGAATATCAAATGGATTTCATTAGCTCTTGATATGCATGTACTTCAATGCATATTTCCTATTGGTCTTTCATATTGCACACTGAAGTATAATTTTGAATGATATTAACCCAATCATCTTTCTCCGTCGTGCATCTTGGGTGCCCAATTCTGGCTTTGTCTCAGGTGGATTCAGTTGCTTAGTGTCGCTGGATCCACAGAGACACGGTTGGCTTCGGAATACCTAATCTTGCTGATATTTCGGCTCTCGATAGTCCCTCAGAGTAAAGCGTAATTATGGCGATACAAATGGTCTATGGGGCCTCTATTGCGAGTATTGTCATGATACGAGGCCCTAGCCATGTCAACTCCGAAAAGCTATTCGAACACATTATGAAGCTTCATCTGTTCCGAACTTTGAAAACAAGAAGTATCAACATTTCCGAATCAACACCCACCGAATCGTCTCGGTTTCATCTACTCCCGAGTAAAGATAACGTGATATTGAGCCTATGGCTTACAAAATTTTATTTATGTGCACGCTATGGCCAGCCAGATTAAGATTCAGAACTTTAAATTTATACTCCAGTACGACAAAGTATGTATATATATACACATATATATACATATGTATACATACATATATATATATATATATATATTATATATATAATATATATATATATATATACATTATGTATATATAATGAATATACCATTACCGCAGTGGTTCTTAACCTGGGGGGGCGAGCCCTTGGCAAAAAGGCAGTAGTTTCTCTAATTATCTTTGTTATTCTCTTAACGAGAGCATGATCACATAATGGAAAGTTTAATTATGAAGCCACTAATTCATACTTATGGAATTAGTGGCTTCATAATTAAACTTTCCATTATGTGATCATGCTCTCGTTAAGAGAATAACAAAGATAATTAGAGAAACTACTGCCTTTTTGCCAAGGGCTCGCCCCCCCAGGTTAAGAACCACTGCGGTAATGGTATATTCATTATATATACATAATGTATATATATATATATATTATATATATATATATATATATATATGTATATATATGTATATATATGTGTATATATATACATACTTTGTCGTACTGGAGTATAAATTTAAAGTTCTGAATCTTAATCTGGCTGGCCATAGCGTGCACATAAATAAAATTTTGTAAGCCATTAGGCTCAATATCACGTTATCTTTACTCGGGAGTACATGAAACCGAGACGATTCGGTGGGTGTTGATTCGGAAATGTTGATACTTCTTGTTTTCAAAGTTCGGAACAGATGAAGCTTCATAATGTGTTCGAATAGCTTTTCGGAGTTGACATGGCTAGGGCCTCGTATCATGACAATACTCGCAATAGAGGCCTCATAGACCATTTGTATCGCCATAATTACGCTTTACTCTGAGGGACTATCGAGAGCCGAAATATCAGCAAGATTAGGTATTCCGAAGCCAACCGTGTCTCTGTGGATCCAGCGACACTAAGCAACTGAATCCACCTGAGACAAAGCCAGAATTGGGCACCCAAGATGCACGACGGAGAAAGATGATTGGGTTAATGTCATTCAAAATTATACTTCAATGTGCAATATGAAAGACCAATAGGAAATATGCATTGAAGTACATGCATATCAAGAGCTAATGAAATCCATTTGATATTCAGTGGCAACACCCCCTACATGAAATTGGGGTTGAGAAGGGGGCGTGGCCTGTAGTTAGTGCCACGTCCCCTTGCCGTGAGTTATTTTCTTCTTAGTTATTTATTTTCATTATTATCATTATTTTTAACAATCCATAACTACTGCAAGGGATGCGAACCCCTTTTGTTCTGCTGGCAACAGCACATAGGCTGTCAGAAATCACTGGGTAGTTTGAGTGGATGCACAGCAGCAGTGTCGGGGAGTTGACGGATGGCAAGCCCAGCAGATTTACAGGGTATACCTACGTGGCAATCCTGGACGATATGTTTTTACCATCGGTGGTGTTTTTCGAGTCCGAGCCATTTTACCTCGTCCAGGATAACAGCCCCATCCAGACGAGCAGTGTCGCGAAGGCGTGGATTTGGCAACACCCCGAAATTACGCCGTGCCTCATCCACCCAAATCGCTAGATCTCAGTCTCATTGAGAATGTTTGGGCAGCCATAGGCAGAGACTCCCCCCCACCCCCCCAAAAAAAAAAAAAATCACACCCCAAGCGTCATATCGTCTTGCCCAAGCAATTACGGCATAACTGTGATTGCACTCTACACGCGTACGCCAGATAATGGAGGCGTTAGTGGCATCCATGCTACGTAGACTTGGCAGCCTTCGCCAAGCTGGTGGCGGTAACACGAAATATTAACACTATTATACTGCTACGCCAGTGGGTCTTTGTCTCTGTGCGAAACATGTGTTAACATGAAAAGGATGACCTGGGCATTGTTAACATGAAGGACTGGGCAAACATGACGCAGCTGCTGTACGGGGGAGCCGAGACAAGCCGAGAGACGCAGTGGGTGGCGCCTGTGAAGACCTCGTGTGTGCCTCATAACTATTGTGCTGGTGACATGCTGGTTTCCCCCTGTTTGGGCCATGGGAAAGGAACGGGTAAATAACTGTGTAAATAAAGAAAAGACTGTCATTTTGTGTTTATTTCGTGCCCTGCCCGCAATTGGCGTTTCCTCTCCTGGTGTTCTGGGACGCTTGGGTTCGTGCCTCTTGGAGCGTTCAGGGGTTCCGACCCTGTATATAAACGCGTCGGGCCTAGATTTGCCTGTGGTGGCGGGAGGAGACGAGGCGGCGTAACAATACATTTCGAAACCATACATTTTTTTAAATGCAGCTGAGCAAAGTAAAAAAAAAAAAGAAAGAAAAATAGTTATCCTAAGGGCATGTTAAGCTATAATCGGATTTATATAGGTGTAATTAATCCACCTACTGCCCTTGCCTCATCTCGCTTCTGTCTCTCCAGTGTCGATGCCATTCCCGCTCAGCTCCTCGGCTGTAAGATATCAGTGGCCCCCAAATTCCCAGGCTATCGACCGTGAGGGTTGTTTCAAACGGCGAAATGATCATGCACATGACTTGCTGTGTTGTTTGTCAGATTTCCTACACCCCCTCCCCCCCACACACACAGTATATAATGTGTATGTGTGTGCATCTATCTATACACACACACAAGCATATGTATATTATTTAATTATTTATACACGAGATAGATGGATAGATAGACAGACATAGGTAATCATCATTATAAGCAGGAACGATGTGTATGATTTTACAATCATTAGGACACATAAATCCTTAAAGAGGTCCTCTACACTTAAAAGAACATCTCTTTATATTTATTAAGAGACGGTTGAGTAATAGTACAAAAACAAAATACTGATGCTACACAAGAATGTACCGTAAGAGTTATGCGATATATGGCCATCAAAATAACTTTTAGCTACATTTAGAAGTCTTCTATTTCTATCTAGTGGAAACTTTGGAACACGTCATCGGGAAGCCAGGTTCTAACCTTTTAAATTGATACAAAAAATAACTAAGAAGAAAACATGCTTCATATCCAGCCAGGAATATATAGGGAAGAATTAGCACCTGGAATCAAACGTCACCATTTTACACCTTGATCGAGCTAGAACACAGGGCCCCCGTAAATTGCAGGGCCCGTCTTTGGGTGCCAACTGTCCCCAACAGATAAACCTCCCCTGGGTCGCTTTTTGGGGCCAAAAGGAAGTGAATGATTGTCTTGAAATATGGAAGTTAACTGCACCAACGACTTTAGAGTTAAATGTGTTGCAAGTCGAATTAACCAGACAGATTCTAATTCAGTGTGAGGAGGGAGAGGAGAGAGAGAGAGAGAGAGAGAGAGAGAGAGAGAGAGAGAGAGAGAGAGAGAGAGAGAGAGAGAGAGAGAGAGAGAAGGGAGAAATTACATTGAAGTATAAACTCTATGGTGTGTACTTATTTGGTTGGGTATGGTCACGGATGTAGAAAAAAATTAATAATTTCTTTAAAGCAGGTTATGGGTACCATGTTGCCATTTTTCCTTAATTGTTAGCCGTTGCCATGTTTTTTTTCTTTCTTTTCTTTTTTTTTTGAACACCAAAAGACGCTACAGTACATGCATGGGTACTCTTAGTTTTCCAAAGAATCCGCATGTAGTCCACCATTGAAATGAAAAATAAGATAAATAACGTACACAATTTTCCTTAATACCTTTCTTTTGCCAACAATCACAAAGGAATTAAATTACTAAACGATTGGAATGCACTTCCATGGTATATTTATGGTTTTATTTTCATCATTACTCTGTCATCTTTATACTTGTTTATCATTATATTACTTCTGTTACATTGCTATTACATCGACTCTCCCATTCGGACTCCATGGCATGTTTCATATTAGTATGCTTTGCCATGAGAATGAAGTGGAAAATTAAGGGAATCTTTGAAAATTCTTAGTCACCCTTTAGAGCCCATAGAAAATGCAATACACACGTACCAACTGAATTTGAACACGCTTAAGTGGTGCATTATGTGAGGCTGAATAGTCTTGTTTCGCAAATGGAATAATTACTTTATGAAGCTTATCCACGAAGCTGAAGAAGCAAAATTCTAAACTTTAAGACTAAAGACATGTTACACAATCTTTTTAGGGGGGGGGGGGGTTACCGCAGCTAATAAACCTCAATGTGGCACAGCTGAACCGTTGCAGGACTATTTACCTTCCGAACCGAGACGAACCTGGCTTTGACGGGCGATAGCCTCTCGACAACGATTTCTTCGCCGTACGCAGAAGCAGGACCGACAAAATAACCAAATAATGCGTACGAGCTAAAATCCCCCGGAGAGCTAACGGCCTCCATCCCTATTCTCACTTCTAAGTCCCTCGCGGCGATCACCATATTAAAATCTCCCTTCGCCTGCACGAAGATCTTCACCACGCGGAACGTCGCTGGCTTCCTGAAGTCGAGGAGGAGCCAATGGTTGACTTCGTCGGTTTTGGAGTGGTAGCACTGATTGATATCCCACCGGTCGTAAAACCCGTCGACGAGGTTCTCCTTCTTACGCAACGGTATGTTCGGTTCGGTCTGTGTAGCCTCGATGCCAGCCCCGGTAGCCAGATCTTTCTGGCGGCGTGTGTAACAGCTGATTGCGTCAGCCGTGTTAGGCTCGCTATACCCAGGCATGACGATCAGGTTAGACAATAAGCACTGAGCGGCTGAGACGTCTACGCACCAGAGGTCGCACCACAGGAGGATGTTACACTGGCGGGAACACATGGAGGTGAGAGTCGTTCCATGGGTAATGGGGAAACTCTCGAGACGCAGGGACGCCAGGATTGTTGAGTAGGACACCTCTACCCTCCTGAAGAGTGTCAGGGAAGTTGCTGCCCGCGACAGGGATAGAGACCATGAGGCCAGCACAGCCATTAGCATCACGGTCACGGATACCATGGCGCAGTTGCATAGAGCGCGTACTATGAAGATATAGAATTACGAGCTTAGCCAATTCCAGCAATCTTGATCACCTGAAGATAAAAGTACGGATGTGTTTGTTAACAGGGGAATATGATACATACATAATCACATCACACACACACACACACACACACACACACACACACACACACACACCACAC
>NC_051388.1:1314868-1324868 GCF_015228065.2 Penaeus monodon
CAAAAAATTAAAAAAAAAAAAAAAGTTGAGTCGAGGGCTGAGCCCCAAAGGTTTGGGGATTTCCCCATCTTTGGGCCCCCAGCCCCGCCTCCTAAGCCCCCCCCACGAAAACAAGGGGAAGGGAGGGGGGGGGGACTCCCCCAATTAAACTTCATGGGGGAGGTCAGTTAAAAAACGTAATTTGGAAATATTGGGTAGGACATTGCGGGCCCTTGGGAGGAATAGTGTAGTGGAATGCACTGCATTACAGTCGATGGCAGGCAAGCAGATCTTTTTGACAGTCGGCCAGTCCTTTTTCTAAAAAGAACAATCAGTAGGGGAGATTGGAATATTTCCAGTGCAATTTATTAAGTGGGGTTTACGCGGAATAGTTTCCCGGCGAGACACCCAGGGTAGAGAGTGACAGGTTTTGCGACCGGATGTAATTGGGGCAGGGCGTTAAAACGTGGAACGATGCGAAAGGGAATTTTCCCTAGTTGTTTTTAAGAAAAGGGCCCGAGTTAAAAGGGTTACTAAGAGAGTTTTGCAGAGGTGAAAGCAGTAGAAGAACGAGGTTTCGGGGGAAAAGACTGGATGGTATAGAGAAAATAGTTTTTGGGGGGACGACAAGTGAGAAAAACATGAAAAAGAGAAGAGGGGGTAGACAATGAAGAAGATGCAGTAGGGTTTTTTTGTTCTAAAGAGAGTTCATACCTAATGCTCCTCGGTAGGGAAAAATAAGACAAGAATTTCTTTTTAACTTATACAAGTGAGAAAAACAGAAGAATAAAATCAAAAAATCATCAGCACTTTTTGATTTGCCATGGTAGAGTTTTCGTAAAATTTAGGTTTTCATTCATTAGGGGTGAGCTTTTACCCGGGAAAATGCCATTTATACACATTTTTCGATTGCAGAAAAAGGTTTTTAATTTGGTATAGTGAGTATTTTTTCAACTTCATTAATTTTAAGGTTTTATCTTAAAAATCAAATATCATTGCTAACAAAGCCATATTAATTTCAAAGTTAAAAAATACAAACGCTATCACAATATGCAATAATGAAAAAGAACCGAGACACCGTGGTTTCACAGGAAAATTTTCCCAAAAATTTTTTAGACTATCAAAATTAAAATAATCTCCGTTCATGTTTTTTTTTTTTTTTTAAGCTCTATATACAGAATGATCTAGAGAGTATTTGCATTTCCGGTATAATATAAGCAGCTGTTTAAAAAAAAAAAAAAAGTGGGGAACAGTAACGAATTTCATTTTTGAAAAAAGACATAAATTAGAAAAAAACGCATTGCCGAAAATATGAACACTCCCCCAGGGTTTTAAAAAAAAACCCAAATGCGTTGGTACTCTCCTTACGCCACTAAAGACAGCTATAGAAATAAAAGAATAAATTTTCAAAAATGACTTTTATAAACCTAAAAATAAAAAAAAAAAAACTTTGGTTTTGGGCGGCATTTTAGCATGTTGTCATCTTGTTTCGTTTTTGAATCCACCCATCTAATCTTTTTTTTCTTCTTGTTTCATTTTCTGTAGGCCGGCAGACAGCGCTCTGAAAGGAAAAAAGATTTGCAGGGGAGAACCCGCAATAGGAATACTACATCCCCCCCAGGAATAAAAAAAAAGGAAAAGGGGAAATGCCCAAATTATGTCCTACATTGCCTAAACATAAAATTTACTTCCCCTGATACAAAATAGCACCCCAAAGCCCAAAAAAATTAAAAACCAAACCCCCAAAGATAAAAAGCAAGTAAGGGGCACACGCTGAATGAGTATAGCCTCCCACCTAAGATTCTAAGGTTGCACCTCCTATTTGTGCTGCGAATAGTTGAAAAGCTATTTACTGTGAACCAGAGGGCCGAAAACCCCCAGACGATAGTAGCACTTGTTTGTCTTTAGCCCACTGAGCCATAAGCACAAAAAATTCCCACTCTTTCCCATCCCCTAAATACGTAGTGCTAAGGGGTTTGCAATATATATTATAACCTTAGAGAACCAACTGCTCAGCCTTAGCAAAATATATTATACACCTTAGAGAACGCAACCGCTAAGGGGTTACCAATATATATTTCACGCCAGTGGGTCTTTGTCTGTGCGAAACATGGTTTAAAATGAAAAGGATGACCTGGGCAGGTTAACATGAAGGGGCCCGGGGGAAACATGACGCAGCTGGGGGGGAGGGAGGAGCGGAGGAACAAGCCGGGAGAGGAGTTGGGGGTGCTCTGTGAAGACTGTGTGCTTTGTGACCTATAAAAAATGTTTGCCCTGTTATAAGCGTTCGGCAGGTGACATGGGTTTCCCCCCGATTGTGCCTATAGAAAAGTGTACGGGCCCTCGTAGCCGCCTTTTGTTTGGGGCAGGAGCGAGGGGCGGCTAACAATATTTTACATCTAGAGAAGCAACCTGCTACAGGGTTTGCAAATAATTATACACCTTTGAGAACCAAACCCGTTTAGGGGTTACCCAAAAAGTTTAGTTTCAACAACCATCTACCCTAGAACGTGGACCCAAAAATGCACGAGGTGCACCCCACCTGGCGGCATATCGCAAACCTTGGGAGACAAGCGGAGACACTCCCAACCCCCAGAAAAATCAAGTGCCAGAGGGACGAGGCACCCCCAGGGCGCCCAAGGCGCCCAAATACCCACACTCACGCATTGCGAGACGAAGTAAGTCCCCCACGAGGAGCGGGGGGGAGACGTCCTCGCCGTACCAGAAAACCGTCAAGTGCACAGAGCCTTTTTTTTCCCTTTTTCGACGGGGTATACCTCACCTGTGCTGCCACGGCCCACACCCATGCTGGTGAGGTGCGGCGACACACTCCACCCATGGGAAGTGTCCATTTACCGCCAAGGTCAGTCTATCCCTAAGAGAACCCACCACCCCCGCCCCCATCTGGCTATCATAAGCCACGGAGTAGGAGGAGGAGGAGAAAAGGATGGACATAAGTACTCCAGTACAGGAATACTCACCTAATAAATCCTGGACGACAGCGTGTACAGAGGCACCCTTGGAGGATGATAATCAGCTGAAAATAATAAATACAAAAGGAGTGATATTCTTAAGAACGAAAGTTGCCAAGTAATAGAAATGGACAGCCCTTTTCAAGATTCAAAAGACATCAGTTTGTTTATCTGGGGGTAATAGAGAAAAATACCAAAAAATAAATAAATACATAAAAAATCAAATAAATGAAATAAAATAAACATGAAAGTTAATGATGATTGGTTGCTTTAATAACAGTTTCAATTTGCTATTTCATATTCGATATTACTGAATCATCAACATGAAGTATCAGTTTGATTATAGAAAACTTGAATGGTAAGTATATCATAACTGAATTTGAACAATGTCTAAGTCAAGAAATAACACTGAGATGTATCAAGCATTAGTTATAGATAATCTAATGTTTTGGAGAGTTATTTTTAAACGCCATTATAGTCATTCGGGGGAATAAATGAAAGTTTTCATTAACATCATCCTGTAGCCCATAATACTTGCCTTAGAAAAAAAACAAATACACCATAAGATATGTAATCCTGTTGTGCTTTCAATGTTGTACACTTTTTTGTTCTGATCTTTATATTTTTTTCTCAACTGAAAAAGACAATCATTTGTTGCCCCCAAATGGGGTAAGAAATGAATTGTGAGGGGCAAAAAATAAAAGGGCTGAAACTTCTCTAAATTTTAATTACTTTGGATTCTAATAGAGTTCATGGAGATGAATTTTCTCTAAGAATCACTAAACAAGCTGAATTATTTGAAAAATTTGGCAAATTTGCCTGTAGGGAAAAAAGGACCATTTTGGGGTAAAAAAAATCACGTGGGGAAAAAATGAATGGGGTAAATAATGACCCTAGTACTAGGTCAGATCCATTCTGTTAATAAAATTAATTAACAGAGCCCTTCCTTTTTAAGACGAAGAAGACAGGCATTTGCCTCTACATCAGGGAAAATGAAAACTCCTTTTTTGATTTCTGGGAGAACAGGTCCATAAAATATGTACTGTGACTCTAATACTTCAATGTCTTTTACTGGTCTTTCGCACCATGTCCAGTCATGTGGGTTACTACTAAATGCCTTTTGGTGAAGGAAGTCAACTTCCACCTTTTCAATGTCATCGTCATCGTCATTTGTAAAGGTCTTCGTCACCTTACCCCAATAATATTTTAACTTGGGATCAGTGTAAAATACAGCATAATATTTGTTCACAGAATCATCACTCAGCTTAGGCATCATATGATTAGTGCCAGCATTATCTTGTTGTTCATTGACTTCATCTGTAGCTTCTGGGGTCATAGGAGGCAGCAGGTCAGACAGCGAGATATCACTGGAAGTGTTGCCATCATCCATTTCCTCAGTGGATACAGTTGTGGAATCTGTGTCTGAAACTTCAACATTCTTTTCTTTGGGGGCTGCTTTGTCTTTTTGTTTTGCTTAGCTGTTTGCATTTTATTCTCCTCTTTACTCTTGATCTCTTTTAAGCACTCTTCATTGGTAATAACCTGTCCTTTCATAGGTATTACTCTTCTACGTTTCATAACTGGGGTAGCACTTCGACCGCGGGCTTGGAGCACCTCCTCCAGTGTGGTTTCAGTAGGTTTTAACTCCAAAGTGATGGTGTACTTCATACCTGGATTTTAAAATGTTATGGTTAGTTTTAGTTCAGTTTTAGAAAATTTTAGCAATTTTAAGCATATATATATATATTAACGTGAATATTATACAAAATTTGATTTTTAATAGATTGTTTTAATCATGACTTGGATTTATATCATATTTTTCATGTTTTTAAACTGAAATATGTATATTGTCATTTAATGTATATATTTATGCCCTATGCTGTTGCATGATAACTTCTTGTTATGTAGAAAGTCTAAAGTCTTACCTGAAGGGGCTCTTCTTTGCAGTTCATCAACCAGTTCTGCTGTGCTGAATTTACTCAAAGTATTGTTCTCTGCATCTTGATTAATTTGACTAGTTAATGAATTAGACTGATCATTTGTCCAGTGGCTGCAGCCTGCCTTTGAATCTGTATGAGTGAGTGTTGTAGGAGCTGGTGTTGATGTCCTAATTGGTTCAATGGGCAGTTCAATTTGTGGCTCTTCCTGATTATTTGGGTCGGGTATCTCTTCAAGGATTGGGTCATTATTCTCATTAGTTGGCATCCCTTTGCTTACCCATGAGTTGTATGTTGCCAATTTGATAGGATCTAGCCTCTCATTGTTATACTTTGTCTTATCAATGGGCATTAAGCCAGTTGCCTTGAAGCCAGCTTTTATGTTATTTTCTGAAAGACTTTGCCTCCAGATGCTACATAGCATGTTAACAAATCCTGATTTTCTAAGCGGTTCTCGTGCGCCAGTTGTCTGCACATATTGTGTAAGCTTTGCATCATAGTTTGATTTCATTGGTGCGAAACAGGCAACGTCTAAAGGCTGAAGCAAGTCGGTACAATGTGGAGGTAGTTTGATTAATGAGATATTCTCCTGGATTGCCACCTCCACAGTGGTCAGTGAAGTGTGGCTTAGATGTCCATCCAGGATTACCAGTAATGGACGGGTGTTAGCAGTCTTTTTTGCTAATGTCTTAAAATAGTCCTCAAACACAGCACTTGTCATCCATCCAGATTCAGTAACAGCGTACTGTGTGCCTGGGAGTGCTTCCTCTCCTATCCAAGTTGACTGCATTTTCTTGCCCTTGAAAACTACAAGGGGATCAAGACATGTACCATCTGCACAGCATGTTGCGAGGACGGTAATGTTCTCTCTGTTAGCGCCATGTGTGAGCCTCACTGTTTTTTCTCCCTTTGACCCAATTGTCTTGGACTTTGATGGGTCCATTGGGAATCCCGTTTCATCCAAGTTATAAATACACTCTGGACGATCTTTGATATTGAGACGATCCATTTCCTTCTCAAGCATGTCGCAAAATCCATAAATAACAAATGGATCTGAAGTAACACTCTTGCGGGCCAACTGCATTTGTCCTCCTTTTTTTAATGTCATATTATGTCTGAGCAGGAAGCTGTTAACCCAATCACGTCCAGGTCGGTTGTCTTTGAATGGAGTGCTTATTCCATTGGCAATGAGATAGTCATGTACTATATCCTGGAATTCCAAGAAGGTGGGACCTAGCCCCATCTTTTCCATCCTCTTAAGGAGATTCTTCAACTTGTCTTCCAACTCTGTACCAAGACAAATCTTCCTTCCCTGTTCATAAGGGATTGAAGTGACATAATTAATGGTGATAAGATACACACACACACACACACACACACACCTGTACATATAGGCTACACAGTATATATATTACATTTGTACAGTATCCATTCTAGGTTCATTTACAACTGAAAACATATATATATATATATATATATATATATATATATATATATATATATATATATATATCACTTATATACCCTATTATCCTTGTGTTCAGTATTAGATTTTTTCATCTGGACACGGTTCCACAACATTCCACTACTCATTCCATATTTCTTAGCAGTTCTCTTGATAGATGATCCTCCTATTACATCATTAATTGCTACTGCAATTGTAACTTCATTATATTGCTTCATTTTCTTTTTATAGGTCCGTACCATTCTGATAGATTTTAGATGATACTGTGATAGCCTTATATTAAATGCACCTGTCTATTTACTCTGGAAATAGAATTTAGTAGATTAGATTACACAGTATAGTTCCTAGATCAGGTTTTATCAATTGTTCTGGAGACCAGAATACCAGAATATATTTATATACATAAATTATGTTGTGAATAAAATCATTGGGGGTAAAAAATGACCAAGATTGGGGTAAAAAATCATATGTGGGAAAAAAAGAGTTGAGGTAAAAAGTGAATTGCGGGGTAAATAATGAATATGACAATTTGGTCTTTCTTTGCCCCATACTTGGTCATAATTTGCCCCACATTGACATCCCCCCCCCCCACAAACTGTGGGGGCAGTAGAATAATTGAGCAAACACATAGGATGGTCACTTTATACCCCAGGATTCATATTTTACCCAGATGGAAAGCAAAAAAAAATTTTGAGGCAAAAAATGGATATTTAGTAAAACTTGAAAAATGTTTGGACAAACTTTTTTTCCAAGGTTTTGGGATAATTGATCTCACTTAAATTTTTCATTTTGGAAATCCAAAAAAATTACAGAAAATACTTCAATACTTCTCCTAACTACATATGAGAGAGATTTCAATTTAGGAGTGTTCAAACCCCCCCATGGGGGCAATCAATTTTTACCCCTAAAAGGTCCGGGTCATTAATTCCCCCGAATGACTATATATACTTTGAAATGAGTAACAAAAGATTGGCGTATAATATTAGAAAAATAAGCTGTTACAAATCGTTCTACATTAATAAGCACTATTCCTAGGCACACACAGCTACACACACACACACACACACTACACACACACACACACACACACACACACACACAGCTACACACACACACACACACAGCTACACACACACACACACACAGCTACACACACACACACAGCACACACACACACACACACACACACACACACACACACACAGCTACACACACACACACACACACACACACACACACACACACACACACACACACACACACACACACACACACACACACACACACAGCTACACACACACACACACACACACACACACACACACACACACACACACACACACAACGAGCAAAAAAATATTTAGATCGTGTTTGATGGTTAGTCAGGTACCCACCAAAGGACAATGCAATATTCTAATTAAATAGAATTTTGATGAATTCATGGTTTTCAACGTAAGTGGTTGTTGGCAGGTTGTACGATCAAGTGTGTATATATCGCTTATGATACTTTTGCTACATGAGCTTTTAAATTGACGATTTTTTACTCACCATGTATGTGGCTTCGCTCTAATACAATAGAAATGGAGAAAATGCTGTTGGGAATACATTTCTAGTTTTACGACAGCTAGTTCTTTTATATTATTATTATTATTACTATTATTACCAAACTAATATTTATCAATTCACAGCTTAGACACTAAGCTTGGGAGGCGGAGAAATATAATCATACATTTTCATGCAAGCCACACCATAACGGCCACCCTTTTCCATGCTATTTCAATCTTCTTAAATTTCTCAATTTGTTTCACAGCTTGCCTCTATCCTTCAGCTTCTTTAAACACTAAAAGGCAATCAGTAAACTCACTTCGACAGCGCGGGTAGCTCGCCTAATTCAGAAACCTCTAAAAACTATCGCCAACTTGAACGAACACGCGACTAACCGTAAGAGAGAATGAAAATCGAGCCTTTAATTTTTAATCTCACACGCAACGGACGCTAACTTTACAAACGCAGATATAAATGAAACTTACTAATACTAATACTCTACCTTTAATGGCAAAAAGAATGGCGAAATACCAAGAAAAAAAATTAATAAAAGATTTTAAATAAATGAAAACATGAATACACTTGCAACGTAGGCACGCGATGTTCGAGGAAGCTATCACGAAAAGCTTAGTTTAAGAGGATTATGATATTAGTTATAACCGGTAAGTAATATATACACTGCTTTTTTCATTTAATTTTCGATCAGAGCGCGTGTGTACGGATGTGAGTGAGTGAGAGTGAGTGTGAGTGTGAGTGTGAGTGTGAGTGTGAGTGTGAGTGTGAGTGTGAGTGTGAGTGTGAGTGTGAGTGTGAGTGTGAGTGTGAGTGTGTGTGTGTGTGTGTGTGTGTGTGTGTGTGTGTGTGTGTGTGTGTGTGTGTGTGCGCGCGCGCGCGTGCATGTGCGTACAGGCAACGGTCGAGAACCAATTAACATAGAACCGCATCTATAGCACGGTTAGCTGGTTATTCACGGATTAATCATACCTTGCCTTCTCTTAAATATACAGAACCCATTAAAAGGGGAAGCCAGTGACGAGCTAGGTAATAAGATTTGTCCAACTCTATCGTCAAGATGTAGAAAGTAATGCATACATAAGATTTAATGTTTTTAAGTGTAGCATTAAAAAAAAAAATGAACATCGCGGCCTGGGATATGCTTAATAAACATTTTTTCCCTAACCCTTTCTCGGACCTGTTAGAAATATCTGTCCTAATGATGTTCTCTGCAAATCTTGATAGCATTTTAAGGGGATCACTCCATTCTTACTAGCCGTCGGCAGAAATGCATTTTTACATGTGTTTGGTATTTAAAACACTTATATACAATACTTTTTTCTAGTTTAATACTTTTTTTCTCTCAAGAAATTTAACGAATCTAAGTCAAGAGTGAGTTGCCAGTTTTGCTTTTCCTCAGATTAGACGGAGTATATTTAATGGTTTGGTTATGTTACCGAGAGCGACGCACAGAGATAGAGGAAAATGGACACGGCCATCTCCTAGAGCATAAACAGAGTAGGGAACAATACAGGTTTATCTGCAGCGGCCCGGGAAATGACGAAAATATCTGCTATGTCACCCTTCAGAGACGAAGTTCAGAACACCCTCACGCAAACAAAAGTCTTTAATGTCTCTTTTCTCCATTTTATTCATTTTCTATGCGTCCGTTTTCTATAATGATCGCGTTTTCTGTTGAAGACCTGGGAAATTATTTCCGATTAGTTATTTTTTATTATTATTATTTTTTTTTTTACTCCTTATCTCTCCTCTCGTTTTTTATGCTATTAGATCTGTTTGGTTGCTTTTCTCAAATGTATATGCGTTTTTATTTCGTTTTTCCCTATCATTTATATTATCCGTTCTTAACTATTTAACGACTTTACTGCTTGTTTACCTTAACTGCCTCCTATATTGGAACAATTTTATATTCAAATATTATATTAACAGTATTGTCGCTTTTATCATCATAGATCATTACACTATTATTAATAAATGTTTTTTATGGTAGGTACAGGCACTTTTTGCAAAATTACGGTGGCCTGACTCGATGTATGCTGTTTCTCAATTCAATTTCCAAACAAGACTATTTGTGATTGTGCAGCTCA
>NC_051388.1:1337368-1339868 GCF_015228065.2 Penaeus monodon
AGGTGGCAATAACCCCGGCCGATTTTCGGCTTAATCTGTCCAGCAAGCTTCATTGCTCTAATCCCTATAATGGCTGTGAAAACCCAGTTGTATGATAGGGTAGAATTCTTCTACCTGAGCAAGAATCCTCTGTGCTAATGTGCTGTGTTGTCAGGAGGTAGATTGTTTGTCAGTGGTAAGCGCTCTGAAGACAGTCGACGGCTCCTTTTGGAGTCTGTGTGTATGACCACGTGTCCTTCCTCACGGAACGCGTGGCGTTCAGTGCTCCCATGATAGCAACTGCCTCTGCCTGTAGCGAGGAGGCGTTGTCTGTTACCCTCATGGATATTGTGGCATCCCTTGCTGCGAGCCGGCCGCCTGTAGTGTGGGTCAAGGATCGACCGATCATCCGTGTATATGTTCTGCTCCCCGGAGGGGTGTGGTTTTTCAATGACCCCTGGGTTTCTGCCTTAGGCTAGGCGTGACAATATTCATTCTTTTTGCTTGCCAGTCTCATGACCGAGACTCTATCAGGTTTGTGCCCACGGCGGAGCTTCGACAAAGTCAGGGTGTGGGGAGTCCATGCCCTTGCCATAGCGGTTCTCTGAGCTGATGGCGTATAAGCAACTGGCTGTGTGGACAGCCAGGAGTTGTTTTGCAAACAGCTCGTTATCATTGTTCTAGACGTCTGACTATTTTGTGTCTTAGTCTTGTGTTCCTTGGGAGCCTCGATGACCTTTGATAAGAATTTGTGCTGCTGTTAGATCAATTCGTGAAGCCAAGGGAGAAGGTTTGTCTTCACTAGGAGGTTGAGGACCTTCG
The DNA here is from genome assembly GCF_015228065.2 of Penaeus monodon. Classification (NCBI taxonomy): domain Eukaryota; kingdom Metazoa; phylum Arthropoda; class Malacostraca; order Decapoda; family Penaeidae; genus Penaeus; species Penaeus monodon. The sequence continues at coordinate 1,338,170 of NC_051388.1, forward strand.
CCCACCTTGGGGCACCCAGAATGACCCTGGCGGCTTCGTTTTGGCCTGTCTCCAATCGGTCTTTTATGATTTTCTTGTAATGCCAATCAGAGCGTAGGGAGCATAGTCCCTACATGGGCTGACAGCATGTACATTAGAATGTCTTATACTCTGTGTCTGGCCCCTATGCTCTTCCACTCATTGACTCTCATACAGACAGTCCTTGCCTTTGTTCGTCAAGCAGGTAACTGGACCCTGGCGGAAGGAGAGGTCCGGTCTCTCCTTACCCAAGGTAGAGTAGTACTGAACCCACTCCCAAGTCCCTTCCCTGGTTTTCAGACTTGTGCCTTTAACTCTCTGTCTCCAGAGCCATGGCTTTGATTTTGGCTGCAGAATCTTTAGTCCTGTCCTGGCACACTCCTCGGATACCTAGTCAAACAACGCTGGGCTTTGTTTAGGCAGTGGTGGTCCCGTGGAGATTGAAGCAAGATCGTTCTGCTAGGAGATGATCTTGCACCCCACTGGGAGGTTTCTGTTGAGGATACAGGACTTATTGTGTTAAACGGCTGGACTGAGAACCCACCCTGTGGCGTGTCCATTTTCTAGTGGCATGTGCCTGTGATAAGGTGACCTTGGGACTTTGACTCTGGCTGTTCTATGTCCTAAAGTAGTCACCTATCCAAGCAAGAAGATTACCTCTGATTCTTTTTGGATCAGGCTCTCCTGAGATGGCAAGAGGACTTGCCAATTCGAAGCCTTCTCCAGGTCAAGGAATACTACCACAGGATGTGGGCCCGTGTTTATTTGGTGCTCAAGCCGTGGCTATGCTGTGCGCCTGTGCTCTGCCCCACCCCCCCCCCTGTGAACCCGTGGAGGTGTTCGTGTGGGGGTCCCATTTTCCATTGGAGCCGGTTCAGTACATCCTCTCGGCAGTCCCCTTGGCAGACAGCTGAGGAGAGAGATGGGCGGTCTTCCCCCGGTTCCTTTGGTTTTAGGGATGGGAACTATGGTAGCACCTCTTCCCAGCTCTGGGGTCGAGTGGAAGTTTTCCCAGGACTTGTTTGATGAGTTGCCAGAAATGTACAAGCTCACCTACCAAGTCCCAGGCGGGAAGATGATGGTCATCGCCCGGGGCTTGAGTTTTGCAACTCCTACTGGCTTTATGCATCTCTTAGTTCCCTCAGAGAAAAGATAACGTCTGAGTTTCGGGGTTCGTCTGCCCTTTCCTCGATATGAGCAAGATGTCTGGTTGTAGCGTTCTGTCTTGCCTGCAGTTCGGCTGGCAGACTGTCGCTACTCGTTCTCAGCAGAGAACTCTTGCGCCAGTCTGTGGCCTCTGCCTGGGGGTACGTCGGTGCGTGCATCTCGGGGCTGAGCGCTGTGGCTCGCGTTTTCCCCTTTGCCATACATAGGTCCCTGACAGGGTGGTACAGTGATCAAAAGACTCACACCATTCCAGCTACTTTTCCCTGCCTCACTGTGCTGGCAGTTTTCCTTGGCGTCCCTTGCAGTCTCCCTTAGTAGGGCTAGGTTGTCGGGGGTTCTTTGCCTTCGGAAATGTTTTCGGCACATATTTACCCTGTGGTTGACCTCCCTAATCTCGTCATTGAAGTACCTCCTAAGGGAGGCTGCCTCATCAATGGCATTTACAAGTCTGGCTTGTAGCACTTCCACATTTTCGCTCTGTGTGGGTTCATTGCTTCTCAGACAGCGGGCCAAG
>NC_051388.1:1347368-1352368 GCF_015228065.2 Penaeus monodon
GGGGGGAGGGGGTGTGGGAAAAATCTGACAAACCCCCAAGAAAGTCATTTGCATGATCATTTCGCCGTTTGAAACAACCCTCAGGCGATCCTGGGAAATTTTGGGGCCACTGTACTTACACCCAGGAGTGACGGGAATGGATCGAAAAAATGGAGAGACAAAGCGGATGAGGCAAGGGCAGTAGGTGGTTAAATTACCCTTTTAAAAAAATCCGATTATGCTTAACATCCCCTTTAGGATAACTTTTTTCTTTCTTTTTTTTTTTTTTACTTTGCTCAGCGCTTTTAAAAAAAATGTATGGTTTTCGAATGTATTTTTTACCCCGGCCGCCTCGCTCTCTCTGCCACCAACACAAGGCAGTCTAGGCAGCGGGGGTTTTATATACGGGGTGTAAAACCTGAACAGCTCCAAGAGGCCCCCGAACACCACAGCGCCCCCAGAACACCAGGGGGGAAAGCCAAGTGGCGGGGCGGGGGACGAAGTAAACACAAAATGACAGTTTTTCCCTTTATTTACACAGTTTTTTACCCGTACACTTTTTATGGGCACAATACGGGGGGGAAACCCAAAATGTAAACACAGCCAATACAGCTTTAACGGGGCACACACGAGGTCTTCACGGGAGCAGCACCCAATTTGGTCTCTCGGCTTGTTCCTCGGCCCCCCCGCTCACACCCAGCTGCGTCATGTTTGCCAGGCCCTTTTCATGAACACATGCCCAGGTAACCCTTTTTCTTTTTAACACATGTTTCGCACAGAGAAAAAGACCACGGGCGAGCAGTAAAATGTGTTAATATTTCTTTTGTTACCGCAAGCGGCGAAGGCTGCCAATTTAAAGTAGCAGGAGCCACAAACCCCTCCATTATTGGCGTACGCGTGTAAGTGCAATACTTTATGCCAAATTGTTTGGGCCCAAGCGTATGACGCTGGGGTGGATTTTTTTTTTTTTTGGGGGGGTGGGGGGGGAGTCTCTCCTATGGCGCCCCCAAAATTCAATGAGACTGAATCTAGCGATTTGGGTGGATGAGGACGGCGTAAATTTTGGGGGTGTGCCCAAATCCACGCCTTGCGACACTCTCGTTGGATGGGGTTTTATCCTGGACGAGGTAAAAGGTCGGACTCGAAAAAACCCACCCATGGTAAAAAAAAATATCGTCCGGGTTGCCACGTAGGTATACCCTGTAAAATCTGCTGGGCTTGCCATCGTCAACTCCCCGACACTGCTGCGTGCTCCACCAAACTACCCAGTGATTTTTGACAGCCCATTGCTGTTGCCGCAGAAAAAAGGGGTTCGCTCCCTTGCAGTAGTTATGGATTGTTAAGAAAATAATGATAATAATAAAAATAAATAAATAAGAAAAAAAATAACTCACGGGGAAGGGGACGTGGGACTAACTACAGGCCACGCCCCCCTCAACCCCCCTTTCTGAAGGGGGGGTTGCCAGAAAAACAAATGGGTTTCATTAGCCTTTTATGATGTACTTCAATGATATTTCCATTTTCTTTCTATTGCACACTGAATATAATTTGAAAGATTTTAACCCAATATCTTTCTCCGTCGTGCATCTTGGGTGCCCAATTCCGGCTTTTTCTCAGGGGATTTTGTTGTTAGGTCGCTGGATCCACAGAGACACGGTGGTTCGGAATACCTAAACTTGCTGTATTTTGGGTCTCGATAGTCCCCTCAGAGTAAAACGAATTTTGGATACAAATGGTCAGGGGCCCCTATTGCGAGATTTTCATGATCGAGGCCCCCGCCATGTCAACCCGAAAAGCTATTTGAACACTTTTGAAGTTCATCTTTCCAAATTTTTAAAAAAAAGAAGTATCAACATTTTCCCAATCAACACCCCCGAATCGTCTCGGGTTTTATTACTCCCGAGTAAAGATAACGTATATTACCTGGGGTTTCAAAATTTTATTTAGTGCACGCTATGGCCAGCCAGATTTTGATTCAAACTTTAAAAATTTTTACCCAGTAAAAAAAGTATGAATATATACCAAAAATATATAATAGTATAATAATTTTTTATATAATATATTATATATTAATTATATTATATATATATATACATTATGTATATATAAAGAATATACCATTACCGCAGTGGTTCTTAACCGGGGGGGGGAAAACCTTGGCAAAAAAGGCAGTAGTTTCTCTAATTATCTTTTTTATTCTCTTAAAAGAGGCAGATCAATAATGGAAAATTTTAAAATGAACCCCTAATTCATACTCATTAAAAGACTAACAAGACATACTTATAATTTTGTTTAAAATCTTGGAGGGAATTTTATTTACAGATGCAAGGCCGTGGTAGTTAAAAGATTAAGAACCACTGCTTTAGCGTGTTCACTCCAACATGCACTTTCTTATTTTATATGGAACTTATTACTTCTGTGCTCGTTTTTGCTCACGTTATTCCTTATTCATAATCATGCAAAATATTTCATAGAGCAGAAAAGAAAAATACGTATTAACACACTGAAACACGCACGCAATGCCACACCCGCACACGTGTACATGAAGACGCACAACTACCACCCTTAGCTATTCATATTTCCTCATGTGTGTGTGTGTGTGTGTGTGTGTGTGTGTGTGTGTGTGTGTGTGTGTGTGGGTAACAAACATGTGATATGTATATGTTATATGTATAGATTAAAAATTTAAAATACATAACATGAACAATATGATTTTAAAATACGTATATAAACACACAAACGATATAATATAATATATATATATTATATTATATATTATATATAATATATAAATTTTATTATATATATATAAAATTTCTTCAAATTTATAAACACAAAAGATATGTTTTAAAAATATTATATATATTATATATAACTATGTATAATATAATGTATATATTACATACAATGTGACAATATACATACAATATATGTATAATATTTATATAAATATTAATATTAATATTATTATATATATTTTATATTTTATATATATTATATATATATATTATATTATATATATATATTATAAGATAATATATTCAGGGCATAGTATAATTTCACAATAGGATATTTTTTTATTATATTATATATAAAAATATATATTATATATATATAATTAAATATTAATATTAGCATTTTTTTTCTCTCTCTTCCTTTCATTGTTTTCTTTACACACACATAGTGTAGGGAGGCCAACTTGCGAATTTGAGTGATTTGGCCAGGCAAGGCTGAGTCGAATAGAGTGGGTGCAAATAGCAAAGGAGGATCACAGACTCCCTCAATTTTGATTTATTGTTGGAAAAAATTACAATTGACGAGCAGAGGCTAGCCCGGTATGGTAGCTAACTTCTGCCCGGTGAGAATTCTAGCTTCGTTCACAGATAACGCTTTTTTTTTTTCTTTTCTTTTTCTTTTTACAATATTAAAGGGAGGAAAGGTCGAGGGGCAAAAGTAAAGGAAGACAGAGGAAACGGAAAAAAAAAATAGAGGAATCCAACAGAGAAAACGGGTTTGTTTGGGTTTGTACATTCGAAGAGTATATAGGTCTGTTTTGATGTACTTAACTATACATGTGTAGATACGTGAGTGTCCATAATGCTAAGAGTACATCAGTACTAAATGTGTATTACGTTAATAGTGTTATATGTCTGGTATCAAGTAGATGAGCCCTACATATGAACATTTAATTTTTTATAAGCGAACAAGGGTCTATATAAGGAAGGTCTCGTCACTTCGGAGTTCTTTGGGTGATAAGGCTTATGACGTCACTTGGTGGTGGTTGAAAACGGGGGGGGGGGATAATAGAAAACTGTAACAAACTAAGGAAACACTAAAACATAGCAAGATGCTGTCTCATTCCGGTGATTTGCACATAGGACGATTTTAAGGCGATGGTTAACAGCGATTATTTGTAGGCATATATTGTATAGTTTACTTGGTTTCAGCTTCACATTTCCTTATGCCGCAGCTTTGGTATGTTCTAATACAGAACTAAAAGCGAACAAAGAAGACACGGGATATGAATGATAATATTGTTTTATTCTATCAAGGTATATGCAAAATCGAAACGCTTTCGACGAATTCATTATACAAAAAACATACAACCAAGGTATAACACACATGGCATATCTTTATAAAATCAAGGGAAAGCTAATATATTTATATACATATATATGTATATGTGTGGATATGATTATGATAATAAAAACAATACATACCCATACACATAACTATACATATATAAGCTAAATGACAATAAATACAGTCTCTAATGTACAAAAATTACATCCAACCACTTAACATACATAGGGGATAGCTGCCTTTGCGCGCGCCACACCCCAGCGAAAACGGAGATCTTTTCGGGTCTACATTCTTTTTACGATTAACCTCACGATGAGTGTCGAACCCCCAGGTTTTACTTCTTGTGTTGTCATGCGAGAGACGGACGAATTTGAGTAGCTCAGTGACAAGACCTTCTTATATGGATCTTGTAAGCGTATATGTGTGTGTGTGTGTATACGTGTATATAAGTATATATATTATATATGTAGGTGTATGTATGTATGTGAGTGTGTGTGTGTGTGTGTGTGTGTGTGTGTGTGTGTGTGTGTGTGTGTGTGTGTGTGATGTATGTGTGCGTGTGTGTGTGTGTGTGTGTGTGTGTGTGTGTGTGTGTGTGTGTGTGTGTGTGTGTGTGTGTGTGTGTGTGTGTGTGTGTGTGTGTGCATCTACGTGGATGAATAATATATGCGTACATATCAGCCTAATCCTGCCCAATATATTATTTTAATCAAAGACCCAATTATTAATAATTGAATTACATTACTGAACCAAGATATCAGCTGTCACCACAATATCATAATATCAAGAACAAATCGAATATGTACATGACTTTAAATATTTGGGAATTAAGCTTAACAACCTAATAATCACAAACATCTCACTCTGGCATGGCGGCTTTGTCATGAAACTCAACAAGTTTTCGCTATTATTCCAGAATTCGTGACGTTTCTTTGAGG
>NC_051388.1:1378997-1383997 GCF_015228065.2 Penaeus monodon
TATATATATTTGTTTATACATATATATGCATATATCTAAATATACATATAAATACAATGTATATGTATGCATATATATACATTCACACACCCCCACACACATATGTGGTGTGTGTGTGTGTGTATTTTTGTATGTATGTGCGTACACACACAATTAACTCTACTTTTCTAATTAATTGGCCACAGGTTGAAGAGTGAATATTAATTGCAAATTTCTATAAAAGTGTTCAATTCTCTGATATCTTAATCATGGATTAGAATCTTGAACTTTAGCTTCGATCTTCGGCAGGCTTCATAGTCAATGAAAATAGTTTTAGTGTTATTACTACTATTGCTTGGCATATGTGATTCAAAGTCGTAATACTTATCAAGCAGTTTCTCATAAGACTCCTTACTAAAACTGACTGGCTATTTTAATTGAGAGAGTAATGTACCATCATGTACCCCCATTTCAACTATCAATGCACAAAATAGCGATAAGAAATTGAATTACTGTGTACAAAAGCACTTTAAGTGTACACACATTGCCATGGCAAAAGAAAATTCCGTACTAAGCACCAGTCCAAAAAGTACTTATTATACATAATATATATTTATTAGTTTAGTTTAGTCCTTTATTACCACCCTGGCTAACTGCACAGGCGTGGGCAAGCTGTGGTACATTTGATGCATGTTATAACATATAATGGTATTACATTTCAATTTTAGGCTATAACATTATTATGATAAGTACTATATCAATTACAGAAAGGAACAATTACAGTCGTTTATCTACTCATCTGCCACGCCGGCGTACAGCTTGGGCGTGGAAAGGCATTGCTACATTTGATATGCAGTCATGTGATGCTACATTCCAAATTTAGGGTATAATATAAGTATATCTTCTAAGACATCAGAGGATATGAAATAGTTACATAGTTCTCCATACCTCAAGCTAGGTGGCCTGAAAGGCTGTAACACATGGCACTCTGAGATATAATGTACAAGCGTTCGCTTATATTCTTCATTACACAGTTTACACTTAGTTTCTTCGACATTACAAACTGTACTGAGCTGCCAATGCAATCTATATCCAAGCCTGATTGTTGCGGTTACGATATCACACTGTCTTGTTCTTGTTTTATATAAACCATAGGTGAATGAATCTTGCCTAAACCGGTCATAATGCTTTATTCTACAGCTTTCAGGGCGTTGAGAATTAATTAACTCAGTCAAGTCCTCTTTAAAGGAAGCTTTAATATTGTATAAAATCCTGGAAATAGGTACCCCAAGATCTATATCCACACTTTGCTTATCACATGCTGACTTTGCCAGGCGATCAGCATGATCATGCCTGGGGATTCTAACATGCGATGGAATCCACACAAAACGTATATCATGGCCTCGTTCTTTTGCACGATACACGTTATTCCTGATGTCATTTGCGATATTAACTGCACCTTTGTCTAGAGTGTTCAGAGCCTGGAGAGCACTCTGTGAATCACAGAATATTACCCCGAGCCTTGATTCAATAGAAATTCGGTGGCCATGAGTATTCCTGCCAACTCAGTTTGCGTAGTGCTAGCCCAGTCATGAACCCTCCTACAATCCTGGTGCTTCAAGATATTGTTTTTATATACAACAAAAGCACATCCTGCTCTACTCCAGACTGCAAGGACCCGTCAGTGTAGCATTCATATGCATTGGATAGAGTTTCAAGATGCTCATTTATAATTGCAAGTGCATACTGCTTAAGTATAGCAGGGGGGACACTGTCTTTTTTGGGGGCAGTCGTATAATATATACTTAGGTCCGACATTTTCCACGGGGGTACAGAACGTCCATGTAGGGTCTTAGTTATGGGTATGTTCAACTGAGCTAATTGTTTTACATGTTACTTGTATCCATGGATTTGAGTAAGAATCGGTGTTGTCATGCAGAGTTAGCTCCTCTGTTCTGTGTTTTAGTTGTCTTTGGAACTCTGTACAATGGAGGGTTCTCTAATTGATTTGACACCAAATGTGGTATTTATATATAATATTCTTTCGTAAACAGAGGGTAAGTTTAGTTCGGTTCTCATATTCACAATTCTTGTTGTTCTAGGGGCACCAAGAATGATCCTCATGGCTTCATTTTGTATATGTTCTAAACTAGTCAACTCTGATTCCTTGTACAACACTAGGTGCGATGCATGATAATCTATGACTGACCGTATGTATGACAAGTAAAAGAGTCTTCAATATTGACATTGATACCATGTGTCTTTGCCAACAAGTGTCCTAAGTGGCTTCAGCCGCTCCCACAGCCTTTTTCTTCAGGTTTCTGATGAACTCTGCATCATTGACAATCACCCCAAGGTATTTGTATTGATGACAGAGATCTAGCTCAATGTCATTTATACGAAACCTTGGCAGAGGGATTGTCTTTGGGTTAAGAGCCTTGTTTTTTCAGTCGAGATTATCAAGCCACACTCAATAGCCCTTGCTGAGAGTATATCTAGAATCTCTTGCATTCTTTCCTCGGATGAGGATTTATTGCAAATATCATCGGCATAGCAAATAATGGAGTCGTTTCCCTCAAGTGGTATATCGCCTAGTAATCTATGCATTAAGATGTTAAATAGCATGGGGCTAAGTACACCTCCCTGAGGTGTGCCGAGTTCAAATACTTTTGTATGAGTACTCTTAATGCCCCTGTAGAGTACCTGAGCCGACCGATTCGATAGATACATGTGAATCCATGTTAACAGTTTTCCCTGAATAGCAAAAGTAGCTAGTTGCTCAAGAATTATTTCTCTGTTTGCAATATCAAAGGCAGATTTAAGATCAAGAAATACGGTTTGCATGCCTGGGTTTGTGTTTGTTAAGTATTCCGCAAAACAGTGCTGACTGCTACGCCCTGGGAGAAATCCATACAGTCTGGGGGATAACTTAGCATTTATGCGAAACATAAGCCTGTTCAGTATTATCCTCTCAAGTACTTTGCACAGACAGGAGGTCAAGGAAATGGGCCTGTATTTGTCAGTATTAGGGTTAGGTATGGGAATGATTAAACTTTTAGTCCAGGAGCTTGGGATGATTCCTTGTGATAGGCTGAGTCTATACAGGTGCAAAAGTGGGTTGCCTGGTACCTGAGCAATGTGACGAAGGACGCTGTAAGCAATGCCATCTTCGCCAGGGGCGGTTGCCTTACCTTTCAGAAGGGCATTACTTAGTTCCCACTCGGTTATTTCGGCAAAGTCGGAGGGGTCAATAGAAGCACAGGCTACTGCTATATTAAAGTTCCGATCTATTTTCGACTTGTCTAGTTGATCTTTTATCCCTTGTGGGAGTGAGCTTAGCTGAGAATTCCCGGCCCACTGCTCTAGCAGCATATTAGAATGCTCTTGTGGATTGTGGAACTGCGGTGTTGTGAGAGTTTTACCTGTCAGCCTATTATTTTTTCTCCACATGTCAGCCACAGAGGTTTGACTATTGATACCTTGCAGAAATTGTTCCCAGTGTTTACTACGAATCTGAGTTTTTAATTCCCTGAATTCCTTGTTGGCTTTAAGAAGCTGCAGAAGATTATCTGTCGTCTTACTATCTTTATAACAATTAGCAAGCTCCTGGACTCGTTTATGTTCCTTGGCCAAAATAGGGTCATTGATCCACCCCGGTGCATAGGAGGCCTGGGGCCTCTTTTTCTTCGAGAGTTTTCGTGAATAGACCCATGTGTTATAGTAGTCAGTGACAACTTTGATTAAATCCTGAGAAAATTTTTCAACAGTTGTTATTTCATAGGTGTTATACCAGTCATAGACCCGTGCCTTGAAGTGATGCTCCAGGCCCGGTGGGATAATTTTTCTGAGCCTAGGTGATTTAGGAGCTGAGTCGCTGTCTACAGTATAGTCTGTTCGGATTGCAAAGTGGTCACTAACTAACTCTCGTACCAGTGAAGTACAGACATTACCATGAACTAAATTTTTGCCAAATACGTAGTCTAACCTGCCACCTCCCAAATGAGTCTCTGCTTCTGTGTCATATACTGTCAGTGATCTACTATTGATGAAATGCTTGAATTCTTCCCCATTACTATTACGCTGGTTGTCTCCAAAGTGTGGATGCCTTGCATTGAAGTCGCCCATGCATAACGTGCCTTGGTTTTGAAAATTGGGGAGAGAACTTGCCAGAAATTTAGAGTATCTGGCATATACATTATACAGTGAAAAATACCCAGAGGCAGTCTGGATTTTTAGATGATGAAATTGAACATCAGTGTTCTCGGATTTTTTTAACTAATCTATGTGGCAGTGTTACCTACACATATATTAACAATCCAGTCATGGCTGTATTCACATATGAATAATAGCCCTTAAGTGCAGGTGCTATTTTCATCTTAGCAGCGGCAGCAAAAGGTTCTTGCACGCATATAACATCAATATTATATTTGTGGATGTAAAATTCTAGATCATTTAGCCTAGGCTTAATGCTACTCATATTCCATGATATGAATTTGATTGTGCGTTTATCCATATGTGAATATTGTTTTAGTAGGCAAACCTGTACTTCATGCTATTATATCCTCTAATATTACGAATTATAGATTCACATAAGAAACATATAACTTTATGATTATGGATTTCATTATAGATGGTAGTCGTGGACTGAAAAATTACTTTTAACCATTTTAAACATTTGGTCTTAGCTTTGTTCCACTTCTCAGCACAGTCCCTTCGTTTTTGTGTCAGATGCACCTGAGGGGCTGGTTGCGTCACTGGACTCGACGTCACAGGGATCCTGATTTTGTTCGTGGCTGCTGTCAGCGCTGACACGCCCACTCTGGTTATCAACACTGGCGGTCTGACAGCGATTCTCCTCGCTCGTTCTTTTATCACTAATGGTAGCACTAGTATCACGACAATGACAGTCACTTTTTATTTTTTCCATTTCCTGCTTCAGCGACGTTATTTCATTAATTAAGTTATTGTTTTGGGCTTTCAGAGCTTTCATTTCCTTTAGAAGTTCAAGCACATTTACGTCG
>NC_051388.1:1388997-1394263 GCF_015228065.2 Penaeus monodon
ACTACGCAACAAGGTTACGCAGCTGGAGGAGAAGGTGGACAAGATGATGCTGATCCTCACAGAGGGTATCTCGGGCCGCAAAGCTGATATACTCTCTGAACTGAAGACAACGCCCCCCCTCCCTCCCCAGGCGACAGCCGAGGCAACCGTCCCTCACCCTCAGGCAGGGACGACCGCAGGACTGGCGGGGGAATCCCCTGCAAAACCATGTGACAGAAGTGACGTCACGCCAGCTGACCAAGGCGACGTAAATGTGCTTGAACTTCTAAAGGAAATGAAAGCTCTGAAAGCCCAAAACAATAACTTAATTAATGAAATAACGTCGCTGAAGCAGGAAATGGAAAAAATAAAAAGTGACTGTCATTGTCGTGATACTAGTGCTACCATTAGTGATAAAAGAACGAGCGAGGAGAATCGCTGTCAGACCGCCAGTGTTGATAACCAGAGTGGGCGTGTCAGCGCTGACAGCAGCCACGAACAAAATCAGGATCCCTGTGACGTCGAGTCCAGTGACGCAACCAGCCCCTCAGGTGCATCTGACACAAAAACGGAAGGGACTGTGCTGAGAAGTGGAACAAAGCTAAGACCAAATGTTTAAAATGGTTAAAAGTAATTTTCAGTCCACGACTACCATCTATAATGAAATCCATAATCATAAAGTTATATGTTTCTTATGTGAATCTATAATTCGTAATATTAGAGGATATAATAGCATGAAGTACAGGTTGCCTACTAAAACAATATTCACATATGGATAAACGCACAATCAAATTCATATCATGGAATATGAGTAGCATTAAGCCTAGGCTAAATGATCTAGAATTTTACATCCACAAATATAATATTGATGTTATATGCGTGCAAGAACCTTTTGCTGCCGCTGCTAAGATGAAAATAGCACCTGCACTTAAGGGGTATTATTCATATGTGAATACAGCCATGACTGGATTGTTGATATATGTGAAGGTAACACTGCCACATAAATTAGTTAAAAAATCCGAGAACACTGATGTTCAATTTCATCATCTAAAAATCCAGACTGCCTCTGGGTATTTTTCACTGTATAATGTATATGCCAGATACTCTAAATTTCTGGCAAGTTCTCTCCCCAATTTTCAAAACCAAGGCACGTTATGCATGGGCGACTTCAATGCAAGGCATCCACACTTTGGAGACAACCAGCGTAATAGTAATGGGGAAGAATTCAAGCATTTCATCAATAGTAGATCACTGACAGTATATGACACAGAAGCAGAGACTCATTTGGGAGGTGGCAGGTTAGACTACGTATTTGGCAAAAATTTAGTTCATGGTAATGTCTGTACTTCACTGGTACGAGAGTTAGTTAGTGACCACTTTGCAATCCGAACAGACTATACTGTAGACAGCGACTCAGCTCCTAAATCACCTAGGCTCAGAAAAATTATCCCACCGGGCCTGGAGCATCACTTCAAGGCACGGGTCTATGACTGGTATAACACCTATGAAATAACAACTGTTGAAAAATTTTCTCAGGATTTAATCAAAGTTGTCACTGACTACTATAACACATGGGTCTATTCACGAAAACTCTCGAAGAAAAAGAGGCCCCAGGCCTCCTATGCACCGGGGTGGATCAATGACCCTATTTTGGCCAAGGAACATAAACGAGTCCAGGAGCTTGCTAATTGTTATAAAGATAGTAAGACGACAGATAATCTTCTGCAGCTTCTTAAAGCCAACAAGGAATTCAGGGAATTAAAAACTCAGATTCGTAGTAAACACTGGGAACAATTTCTGCAAGGTATCAATAGTCAAACCTCTGTGGCTGACATGTGGAGAAAAATTAATAGGCTGACAGGTAAAACTCTCACAACGCCGCAGTTCCACAGTCCACAAGAGCAGGCTAATATGCTGCTAGAGCAGTGGGCCGGGAATTCTCAGCTAAGCTCACTCCCACAAGGGATAAAAGATCAACTAGACAAGTCGAAAATAGATCGGAACTTTAATATAGCAGTAGCCTGTGCTTCTATTGACCCCTCCGACTTTGCCGAAATAACCGAGTGGGAACTAAGTAATGCCCTTCTGAAAGGTAAGGCAACCGCCCCTGGCGAAGATGGCATTGCTTACAGCGTCCTTCGTCACATTGCTCAGGTACCAGGCAACCCACTTTTGCACCTGTATAGACTCAGCCTATCACAAGGAATCATCCCAAGCTCCTGGACTAAAAGTTTAATCATTCCCATACCTAACCCTAATACTGACAAATACAGGCCCATTTCCTTGACCTCCTGTCTGTGCAAAGTACTTGAGAGGATAATACTGAACAGGCTTATGTTTCGCATAAATGCTAAGTTATCCCCCAGACTGTATGGATTTCTCCCAGGGCGTAGCAGTCAGCACTGTTTTGCGGAATACTTAACAAACACAAACCCAGGCATGCAAACCGTATTTCTTGATCTTAAATCTGCCTTTGATATTGCAAACAGAGAAATAATTCTTGAGCAACTAGCTACTTTTGCTATTCAGGGAAAACTGTTAACATGGATTCACATGTATCTATCGAATCGGTCGGCTCAGGTACTCTACAGGGGCATTAAGAGTACTCATACAAAAGTATTTGAACTCGGCACACCTCAGGGAGGTGTACTTAGCCCCATGCTATTTAACATCTTAATGCATAGATTACTAGGCGATATACCACTTGAGGGAAACGACTCCATTATTTGCTATGCCGATGATATTTGCAATAAATCCTCATCCGAGGAAAGAATGCAAGAGATTCTAGATATACTCTCAGCAAGGGCTATTGAGTGTGGCTTGATAATCTCGACTGAAAAAACAAGGCTCTTAACCCAAAGACAATCCCTCTGCCAAGGTTTCGTATAAATGACATTGAGCTAGATCTCTGTCATCAATACAAATACCTTGGGGTGATTGTCAATGATGCAGAGTTCATCAGAAACCTGAAGAAAAAGGCTGTGGGAGCGGCTGAAGCCACTTAGGACACTTGTTGGCAAAGACCATGGTATCAATGTCAATATTGCAAGACTCTTTTACTTGTCATACATACGGTCAGTCATAGATTATCATGCATCGCACCTAGTGTTGTACAAGGAATCAGAGTTGACTAGTTTAGAACATATACAAAATGAAGCCATGAGGATCATTCTTTTGGGGCCCCTAGAACAACAAGAATTGTGAATATGAGAACCGAACTAAACTTACCCTCTGTTTACGAAAGAATATTATATATAAATACCACATTTGGTGTCAAATCAATTAGAGAACCCCTCCATTGTACAGAGTTCCAAAGACAACTAAAACACAGAACAGAGGAGCTACCTTTGCATGACAACACCGATTCTTACTCAAATCCATGGATACAAGTAACATGTAAACAATTAGCTCAGCTGAACATACCCATAACTAAGACCCTACATGGACGTTCTGTACCCCGTGGAAAATGTCGGACCTAAGTGTATATTATACGACTGCCCCAAAAAAACAGTGCCCCCTGCTATACAAGCAGTATGCACTTGCAGTTATAAATGAGCATCTTGAAACTCTTCCAATGCATATGAATGCTACACTGACGGGCCTTGCAGTCTGGGAGTAGAGCAGGATGTGCTTTTGTTGTATATAAAAACAATATCTTGAAGCACCAGGATTGTAGGGGTTCATGACTGGGCTAGCACTACGCAAACTGAGTTGGCAGGAATACTCATGGCCACCGAATTTCTATTGAATCAAGGCTCGGGGGTAATATTCTGTGATTCACAGAGTGCTCTCCAGGCTCTGAACACTCTAGACAAAGGTGCAGTTAATATCGCAAATGACATCAGGATAAACGTGTATCGTGCAAAAGAACGAGGCCCTGATATACGTTTTGTGTGGATTCCATCGCATGTTAGAATCCCCAGGCATGATCATGCTGATCGCCTGGCAAAGTCAGCATGTGATAAGCAAAGTGTGGATATAGATCTTGGGGTACCTATTTCCAGGATTTTATACAATATTAAAGCTTCCTTTAAAGAGGACTTGACTGAGTTAATTAATTCTCAACGCCCTGAAAGCTGTAGAATAAAGCATTATGACCGGTTTAGGCAAGATTCATTCACCTATGGTTTATATAAAACAAGAACAAGACAGTGTGATATTGTAACCGCAAAATCAGGCTTGGATATAGATTGCATTGGCAGGTCAGACAGTTTGTAATGAAGAATATAAGCGAACGCTTGTACATTATATCTCAGAGTGCCATGTGTTACAGCCTTTCAGGCCACCTAGCTTGAGGTATGGAGAACTATGTAACTATTTCATATCCTCTGATGTCTTAGAAGATATACTTATATTATACCCTAAATTTGGAATGTAGCATCACATGACTGCATATCAAATGTAGCAATGCCTTTCCACGCCCAAGCTGTACGCCGGCGTGGCAGATGAGTAGATAAACGACTGTAATTGTTCCTTTCTGTAATTGATATAGTACTTATCATAATAATGTTATAGCCTAAAATTGAAATGTAATACCATTATATGTTATAACCATGCATCAAATGTACCACAGCTTGCCCACGCCTGTGCAGTTAGCCAGGGTGGTAAATAAAGGACTAAACTAAACTAATAATATATATTATGTATAATAAGTACTTTTTGGACTGGTGCTTAGTACGGAATTTTCTTTTTGCCATGGCAATGTGTGTACACTTAAAGTGCTTTTGTACACAGTAATTCAATTTCTTATCGGCTATTTTGTGCATTGATAGTTGAAATGGGGGTACATGATGGTACATTACTCTCTCAATTAAAATAGCCAGTCAGTTTTAGTAAGGAGTCTTATGAGAAACTGCTTGATAAGTATTACGACTTTGAATCACATATGCCAAGCAATAGTAGTAATAACACTAAAACTATTTTCATTGACTATGAAGGCCTGCCGAAGATCGAAGCTAAAGTTCAAGATTCTAATCCATGATTAAGATATCAGAGAATTGAACACTTTTATAGAAATTTGCAATTAAATATTCACTCTTCAACCTGTGGCCAATTAATTAGAAAAGCTAGAGTTAATTGTGTGTGTACGTACATACATACAAACATACACACACACACACACACACATATGTGTGTGGGTGTGTGTGAATGTATATATATGCATACATATACATTGTATTTATATGTATATTTAGATATATGCATATATATGTATAAACAAATATATATACATGTATATGTGTATGTATATATACATATATATATTATTTATTTTTTTTTTATACAT
>NC_051388.1:1394363-1415204 GCF_015228065.2 Penaeus monodon
GTATGCATTAAAAAAAAAAAACAGAACCTCGACCGTAATAAAAGGGCGAAAAGGGGGTGGCTAAATGCCCCAAATCCCTGTTTTTTGCGCTTTCCCAGAAAAATGGAGGAAAATAAAAATATATCCTCTGCTCTGAACACCAGATAAAAATGAGTGCTAAAAAACTGGGAATAAAAATGAAGTAAACTAATAAACAGGGATTTAAAAAAAAAGTATTGATGCTCAAAAAGCCGCTTGATGATTGTGATCCCCGATTCGATTGATGTAAATTTGCCACATGGTTTTATTTAACCATGTATGAAATAAGATATACAAATTGGTGAAAAAGGGTTTTACTTTGGGGGATTTTAACGAAAGAAGGGTTTGATTTTTGAGTTAATATCATGTATTTTCTTTTTTGACACACCAGCGTACAGTGGCTGTTAACTAATCGGTTTAGCGACGTCTGAATTATGGCAAAAAAAAAAATTTTCCCATATTATGGGAAAACGGGGGGGGAAAAGGCAGAACCCAGTTGGCTGAAATTTTATTTAACATAAAAAAGAATTATCTCATATCAGGCCAACAATTTTTTTTTTTTTTACTTTCAAGAAATAGATAAATATTCCGAATATTTTCATACACACAACGTGCACATTGACAACACACACACACACACAACACACAACACACCACACACACACACCCCACACACACACACACCCCACCCCCAAAAACACACACACACACAAAACACGCACACACACGCCCCAAACACAAACACCCCCACAAACAAAACCACACACACACACACACACACACACACCAACCCACACACACACCTAGACACACCCCAACACACACACACCTCTATACACACGTATAAAAAAAGGAAAAAAATTGAAACCTTTTTTCCCTTTACCACAGGCCATCATGTTCGCTCGCCCGCGATGAAGGTCGCTTTCCCTTCCGTGGCGTGGCGTTGGCGGTGCAGTCGTGGCCGCCGTCCCTGGCCGCCCAAAAAACGCCCTTTCTCCGCAAAGTTCCGCTCTCGCAAAAAGGTGATGACGTCCACGACAACTTGAATCTGCCAGGGTTTTGCCCTGAACACTTTTCAGACTTCCAGGCGCGACCAAGTGCAGCCCCCAAAGCCCTGGTGCGACTGTGGTGCCTCCCCGCAGACAGTGTTTTTTGTCCGACATGATCGTCATGCCAGGCTACGCGGAGGACCAACATGGCGATGCTTCGTTTGCTTCACAGGGACGCTACAAGGGACTACGCTGCAGGGGCTATATCCAGGGCCCCGGACACATAATATCGCAGATCCTTTAAGGGTGGTAGAAAACCTTGGGGGACGGAATCTACGACATGTTACACCACGAGATATGTGTTATATTTCCCTTCAGAGTAGTACAAATAAATGGTTCCTGCTCGATTTTAGGGCTCCGGTCACCTTTCACATTGTAAAGCTCTACCCAAGCTGGCGGATTGAGTCTATGCTTTTGAAACTTGGTGAACTGGAAGTCCGAATAGGGATGTCTCCCGTGACCCACGTTGGAGACTTCAGCTCGTATTCTTTGTTGGGCACGTTCCCGGTCCTGCACTTCATCAGCCAGGAAATCGTGTTTAAGGCTCCCGCCCCCATGGCAGCAAGGTTCCTGTCGGTCCAGAAAGTGAACGGGACAAAATTACATTCAGTTCTGTCCCCTTGAAGTCTATTAGGAAGGAGTCCTCGTGGGAAACAACCTTAAAAATCGGCTCGTGGACAAATAATGCTTGTGATATTGTGTTATTATGTATAGATGAATATATAAAATATTATATATATATATATATATATATATATATATATACAATATATAAATGTGTGTGTGTGTGGGTGTATGTGTATGGTTTATACGTGTGTGTGTGTGGTGTGTGGTGTGTGTGTGTGTGTGTGTGGTGTGTGTGTGGTTGTGTGTGTGTGGTGTGTTGTGTGTGTGGGGTGTGGTTTATACATAATATATATACATATATAAAACTTATAAAAAATATATACATATATATGTATATATGTATATTAATCTATATCACATTAATATATATAATATATATATATATATATATATAAATATATATATATATAACACACACAAAACACACATATATGTATAAATAATATATAAATAAAATATATATATGATATATACATACGTATATCTAAATATACATGTATATATATTTGTTATACATATATATGCATTTATCTAAATATACATATAAAAACAATGTATATGTATGCATATATATACTTTCACACACCCCCACACACATATGTGTGTGTGTGTGGTGTGTATGTTTGTATGTAGTACGTACACACACAATTAAACTCTAGCTTTTCTAATTATTGGGCCCACAGGTTAAAGGGAGTGAATATTTAATTGCAAATTTCTTTTAAAAGTTAAATTTCTTGATATCTTAACAGGATTAGAATCTTGAATTTTAGCTCGATCTTCGGCAGGCCTTCATAGTCAATGAAAAATAGTTTTAGTTTTTATTACTACTATGCTTGGCATAGTGATTAAAAAGTCGTAATATTATCAAGCAGTTTCTCATAAGACTCCTTACTAAAACTGATGGCTTTTTTAAATTTGAGAGAGTAATGTACCATCATGTACCCCATTTAAAAAACTATCAATGCACAAAATAGCCGATAAGAAATTGAATTACTGGTACAAAAGCACTTTAAGGGTACACACATATGCCATGGCAAAAGAAAATTCCGTACTAAGCCCCAGTCCAAAAAGTATTATTATACATATATATTTTTATTTTAGTTTAGTCCTTTATTTCCCAACCCTGGCTAATGCACAGGCGTGGGCAAGCTGTGGGACATTTGATGCATGGTTAAAAACATATAATGGTATTACATTTCAATTTTAGGCTATAAATTATTATGATAAGTACTATATCAATTACAGAAAAGGAAAAATTTTACAGTCTTTTATCTACTCATTGCCACGCCGGCGTACAGTTTGGGGCTTTGGAAAGGCATTGCTACATTTGATATGCAGTCATGTGATGCTACTTTAAAAATTTAGGGTAAATATAAGTATATCTTCTAAAAACATCAGAGGATATGAAATAGTTACATATTTCCCATACCAAGCTAGGTGGCCTGAAAGGCTTTTAACACATGGCACTCTGAGATATAATGTACAACGCTTCGTTATATTCTTCATTACACAGTTTACACTTATTTTCTTCGACATTACAAACTGTACTGAGCTGCCAAGCAATTATATCCAAGCCTGATTCTTGCGGTTAAAATATCACACTGTCTTGTTCTTGTTTTATATAAACCATAGGTGAATGAATTTTGCCAAAACCCGGTCATAATGCTTTATTCTACAGGCTTTCAGGGCTTTGAGAATTAATTAACCAGTCAATTTCCTCTTAAAGGAAGCTTTAATATTGTATAAAATCCTGGAAATAGGTACCCCAAGAATCATATCCACCCCTTTGCTTACACATGTGACTTTGCCAGGCGATCAGCATGATCATGCCTGGGGATTCTAACATGCGATGGAATCCACACAAAACGTATATCATGGCCTCGTTCTTTTGCACGATACACGTTTATCCTGATGTCATTTGCGATATTAACTGCACCTTTGTTAGAGGTTCAGAGCCTGGAGAGCACTCTGTGAATCACAGAATATTCCCCCCGAGCCTTGATTCAATAGAAATTCGGTGGCCATGAGTATTCCTGCCAATCGTTTGCGTAGTGCTAGCCCAGTCATGAACCTCCTACAATCTGGTGCTTCAAAGATTTTGTTTTTATATCCCAACAAAAGCACATCCTGCTCTACCCCCCAGACTCCCAAAGGACCCGTCAGTGTAGCATCATATGCATTGGATAGATTTTTCAAGATGCTATTTATAATTGCAAGTGATACTGCTTAAGTATAGCAGGGGGGGACACTGTCTTTTTTGGGGCCAGTCGTATAATATATACTTAGGTCCGACATTTTCCACGGGGGTAACAAAAACGTCCAGGTAGGGTCTTAGTTATGGGTATGTCAGCTGAGCTAATTGTTTACATGTTATTGTATCCATGGATTTGAGTAAGATCGGTGTGTCATGCAAAGGTAGCTCCTCTGTTCTGTGTTTAGTTGTTTTTGGGGAACTCTGTACAATGGAGGGGTTCTCTAATTGATTTGACACCCAAATGTGGTATTATATATAATTCTTTCGAAAAACAGAGGGTAAGTTTAGTTCGGTTTCATATTCACAATTTTTGTTGTTCTAGGGGAAACCAAGGGAATATCCTCATGGCTTCATTTTGTATATGTTCTAAATAGTCAACTCTGTTTCCCCTGTACAACACTAGGTGCGATGCATGATAATCTATGACTGACCATGTATGCAAGTAAAAGAGTCTGCAATTTTGACTTTGATTACCATGGTCTTTGCCAACAAGTGTCCTAAGTGGTTTCAGCCGCTCCCACACCCTTTTCTTAGGTTTTGATGAACTCTGCATCTTTGCCAATCACCCCAAGGTATTTGTATTGATGACAGAGATCTAGCTCAATGTATTTATACGAAACCTTGGCAGGGGGATTGTCTTTGGGTTAAGACCCTTGTTTTTTCAGTCGAGATTATCAAGCCACACTCAATAGCCCTTTGCTGAGAGTATATCTAGAATCTCTTGCATTCTTTCCTCGGATGAGGATTTATTGCAAATATCATCGGCATAGCAAAAAAAAATGGAGTCTTTTCCCTCAAGGGGTTTATATCGCCTAGTAATCTATGCATTAAGATTAAATAGCATGGGGCTAAGTACACCTCCCTGAGGTGTGTCCCGAGTTCAATACTTTTTGTATGAGTACTCTTAATGCCCCTTGTAGAGTACCTGACCCGGGCCCGATTCGATAGATACATGTGAATCCATGTTAACAGTTTTCCCGGAATAGCAAAAGTAGCTAGTTGCTCAAGAATTATTTCTCTGTTTGCAATATCAAAGGCAGATTTAAGATCAAGAAATACGGTTTGCATGTGGGTTTGTGTTGTTAAGTATTCCGCAAAACAGTGCTGGACTGCTAGCCCTGGGAGAAACCATACAGTCTGGGGGATAACTTAGCTTTTATGCGAAAAAATAAGCCTGTTCAGTATTATCCTCTCAAGTACTTTGCACAGAAGGGGGTTTCAAGGAAATGGGCCTGTATTTTGCAGTATTGGGGTTTTAGGTAGGGGAATGATTAAACTTTTGTCCAGGAGCTTGGGATGATTCCTTGTGATAGGCTGAGTCTATACAGGTGAAAAAGTGGGTTCCCGGGTACCGAGCAATGTGGGACGAAGGACGCTGAAGCAATGCCATCTTCGCCGGGGGGCGGTTGCCTTTCCTTTCAGAAGGGCATTACTTAGTTCCCACTCGGTTATTCGGCAAAGTCGGGGGGGGTCAATAGAAGCACAGGTATGCTTATTAAAGTTCCAAATCTATTTTCGACTTGTCTAGTTGATTTTTATCCCTTGGGGGGAGTGAGCTTAGCTGAGAATTCCCGGCCACTGCTCTAGCAGCATATTAGCCTGTTTCTGGGGGACTGTGGAACTGCGGCGTTGTGAGAGTTTTACTGTCAGCCTTTTAAATTTTTTTCTCCACTGTCAGCCACAGAGGTTGGACTATTGATACCTTGCAGAAATTGTTCCCAGGTTTACTACGAATCTGAGTTTTTAATTCCCTGAATTCCTTGTTGGCTTTAAGAAGCTGCAGAAGATTATCTGTCGTTCTTACTTCTTATAAACAATTAGCAAGCCCCGGGACTCGTTTATGTTCCTGGCCAAAATAGGGTTCATTGATCCACCCCGGTGCATAGGAGGCCTGGGGCCTCTTTTTTTTCGAGAGTTTTCGTGAATAGACCCATGTGTTATAGTAGTCAGTGACAACTTTGATTAAATCCTGAGAAAATTTTCAACAGTTGTTATTTCATAGGTGTTATTACCAGTCATAGACCCGTGCCTTGAAGTGAGCTCCAGCCCGGTGGGATAATTTTTGAGCCTAGGGATTTAGGAGCGAGCGCTTTTCTACAGTATAGTCTGTTCGGATTGCAAAGTGGTCACTAACTAACTCTCGTCCCAGTGAAGTACAGACATTACCATGAACTAAATTTTGCCAAATACGAGTCTAACCTGCCACCCCCCAAATGAGTCTTGCTTCTGTGTCATATACTGTCAGTGATCTACTATTGATGAAATGCTGAATTCTCCCCATTAAAATTACGGGGGTTGTCTCCAAAGTGTGGATGCCTTGCATTGAAGTCGCCCATGCATAACGTGCCTTGGTTTTGAAAATTGGGAGAGAAACTTGCCAGAAATTAGAGTATCTGGCATATACATTTATACAGTGAAAAATACCCAGAGGCAGTCTGGATTTTTAGATGATGAAAATTGAACATCAGGTTCTCGGATTTTTAACTAATTATGTTGGGCAGTGTTACCTCAACATATATCAACAATCAGTCAGGCTGTATTCACATATGAATAATACCCCCTTTGTGCAGGTGCTATTTATCTTAGCAGCGGCAGCAAAAGGTTCTTGACGCATATAACATCAATATTATATTTGTGGATGTAAAATCTAGAATTAGCCTAGGCTTTAAAGCTACTCTATTTTCCCTGATATGAATTTGATTTTGCGTTTTTCCATATGTGAATATTGTTTAGTAGGCAACCTGTACTTCATGCTATTTTATCCTCTAATATTACGAATTAAGATTCACATAAGAAAACATATAAAATTTTTGATTAGGATTTCATTATAGATGGTAGTCGGGACTGAATTACTTTTTAACCATTTTAACAAATTTTGGTTTTAGCTTTGTTCACTTCTCAGCACAGTCCTTCCGTTTTGTGTCAGATGCACTGAGGGGCTGGTTGCGTCACTGGACTCGACGCACAGGGATCCTGATTTTGTTTGTGGCTGCTGTCAGCGCTGACACGCCCACTCTGGTTATCAACACTGGCGGTTGACAGCGATTCTCCCCGCTCGTTCTTTTTTCATAATGGTAGCACTAGTATAAAGACAATGACAGTCACTTTTATTTTTTCCATTTCCTGCTTCAGCGACGTTATTTCATTTAAATTAAGTTATTGTTTTGGGGTTCAAAAGCTTTCATTTCCTTTAGAAGTTCAAGCACATTTACGGGCGCCTTGGTCAGCTGGCGTGACGTCATTCTGTCACATGGTTTTGCAGGGATTCCCCCGCCAGTCCTGCGGTCGTCCCTGCCTAGGGTGAGGGGACGGTTTGCCTCGGCTGTCGCCGGGGAGGGAGGGGGGGGGGTTGTCTTCAGTTCAGAGAGTATATCAGCTTGCGGCCCCAGATACCCTCTGTGGGGGGATCAGCATTATTGTCCACCTTTCTCCTCCAGCTGCGTAACCTGTTGCGTAGTTCGGTGGGGCCCCTTCACCCCACTCGCTGGCAGTGCGGGAAATCTCTGCGGGTGGTAAAAGTCACACAGGCACGGCCGGGCGTTCCCGGCACGCTGGTCGCGGGTTGGGTTGGGAGGGCCGCGCTGGTCACTCGCGGTGGTTTCGGTACCACAGGGGGTGGAGGGGGAGGGGGGGCAGGGAGGGAGGGCCGTGCACCCCCAGTACCAGGCAGTCCCCCACCTGTCAAACCCACACCTGAAGCATGATGGGACAAAGATGGTGCATCTGCAGTCCTCTCCTTCTGCAAACACTGCGAGGGCACTCCTGGGAGTATGTTGGTCGCCACATGCTGCACAGTGTGCCTTGCCTTGTAATACTTAGCACATGGGGCCCCTTCCCATGCAGTTATAGAGATCACAGGGGATGTCTCCACGGGCCGCACGTGGCGGCGGATGTATTTTCGAAGAAGTGGTATGTACTTGGAGGTGGTTGCTCTCCTTTCCATATAATGCGGATGCGGGTTA
Source organism: Penaeus monodon (assembly GCF_015228065.2). Classification (NCBI taxonomy): domain Eukaryota; kingdom Metazoa; phylum Arthropoda; class Malacostraca; order Decapoda; family Penaeidae; genus Penaeus; species Penaeus monodon. The sequence goes on from NC_051388.1 coordinate 1,402,274, forward strand.
ATGGTTGCCAAAACTTGTGCACTCTTATGGCCTTGTGAAAATCTGTCGAGTGCATACACATTTTCAAGATCAAGATCCTGTTGTAGTGTGTCACAAGGTATTCATCATATTTTTTTCTCTTTTTGCGGTTTATCACCCTAGTTGAAGGTAATACCTCCAATTGATCCTTAATAAGTTTGCAATGTATTTCTTGCTGCGAGCGAGCGACATACACATACGGTGAGGAGAGAGTGTCTCCTGCACAAGGTCGAGGGGGGTGCCCCAGGCCGGAGGGTCGTTGCCGAGGTCTGCAAGCCATTTCATTTTTTTCAATTTCGTTGGGGCCTTCAGGGAAGGCGAGGCGGGACATAATTCTTCTTTTGGTGCCAGGGTGTCTTACTGGTATTGCGGGCTTTCTTTTTTTCTTTGCTTCGAGTCCCCCCTAATGTGAAGCTGGTCACTTCCCCTTCAACGTCGCCCATCAGGGCGTCAGGATCACTTCAGTGCATGCCGTTGCCCTGGCAATGGATTCAGTGGGACTATCCCCTGAAACTACAGGATGAAGAGCATTCTTCAGCCGTGGGAGGGGTGGGACAGTTATCCTCTGCGTTCCCCCCCTCAGTGTTACATTGCGGTTTCCCCCCACGTGGGGGTAACCGCAGCGCCTTTCCCACCCGGCTCGCCCGCCTCGTGGACAGTTGATATATAGCGCTCGGGACAACGCGGCACTCACCTCCAACGGTTACCACAGCACTTTTTATCCCACCGCTGCCACCATTTTTTGTAAAGATTGTAGTGGTGGATCATTTATTAAGTATCGTTCTACCGACGTGATATCAAGGTACATTAAAGTTCTGAACATTCATGAGAAACCATGATGTTCAGTTTGTGTAATATATTATCTAATCCTTCGTTTGTGAGCTATATCGTTGATCCTTTTGAAAAATATATTTATATTCTTCATTTGTAAAAATATATAATTTAGTCCTTCATTTGTGAAAATGGGATTTTAATCCTTCATTTGTGAAAAATAATTTAACCTTCATTTGGGAAATATATTTAATCCCTCATTTGTGAAATATGTGATCATTCATGAAATATATAAATGTAATCCTTTATTCATGAAATATATTAATCCTTCATTTGTGAAATATATAATTCCCAATCCCTTTATTCATGAAATATATATAACCTTCATTTTTGAAAGTTTTGATTAAACCTTTATTCATGAAATATATTATTTAACCCTTCATTTGTGAAATATATAACTTTTCCTCATTGAAATACCTAATTAAATCCTTCCTTGTGAAATAAATGTATTCATAAAAAAAATGATTTCAATTATTTACAAAATGTAAATAACGAGTTATTCCATATAAGTTTTTCAGTTTGGCTAAGAAGAAAGAAAGAAAAAAAAAAAAAAGAAAAGGAACTGAAGCAGAGAATAATACTTTTTTTTTTCCTTGATGGCATTACAAAATTTTTTCAGTGGCACTCAACCTTTGGGGGGATTTTGGAACACACATAATGCGTAATCAAAAGTTCTGCGACACATTGACTTTTTCTTTGACTAATATCCAGATAAGAATGTATTTTGCATGTATACAGCTATTAAAATTTCCCCGGAACTGGGATAAACTGTAAAGTTACTTTGGGCGGGTGACAATTAAAATGTACTCATAAAAAACACATGTATGTACATATATATATATATATATAATATATATATATATATATAATAAAAATAATATAATATATATATATATATAGTATATATATTATAAAATAAGAATATATATATATATATAATATTATATATAATATATATGTATATATGATATATGGATATATATATAATATATATAATAATATAATATATAATATATAATATATATTATATATATATTATACATACACACATAACATACTACACCACAAACAACACCCCAACACACACACACTATATGATATATATAAATATAATATATATATATATATAATCATAATATATATATATATATATATATATATATGATATATAATATATAATAAAATATATATAAGTGTGTGTTGTGGGTTGTGTGTGTGGTGTGGTGTGTGTGTGAGTGTGGGTGTGGGTGTGTGTGCACACATATATACATACATTATATATATATATATACAGATATAAATAATAATTATATATATAATATAACATATACATTAGATATTTTATATAATATATATATATATATATATATAGTATATATATAATTATGTGTAATATTAACATAATTATATTATTATATATTTTATTATACAAATAATATATCATATAAAATATAAAAAATAATTATATACATATACAATAATATACATATAATATATAAATATATATACTATACTGATAAGATCAAAACACACGGGGTCAAAACTGGGAGTTCACCTATACAAAACAATCCACAACTTTGTGGCATCTATAAGATGAAAAGACTACGGTGGTCAACCTTCATTAAAAATCCATAGCCGGAGTTCCTAAGGCAATTCGTTGTCTCTTGCGACCTCGTTCTGGTAACTCCTGAGCTGGAGTTCCTACGGCAGTCTGTTGTCGCCAGCGACCTTGTTCTGGAACACTTGCAACGCTGCTGGTCTTCGCCGTCCCTTTGGATCCACCAGCTGCGTGGAGAGATGGAACTCTGCTGCATGGGCAACAGCTTGCTCCTCACATTCCATCGCCAAGGCATGTGTAGAGATAATAATGCTATAGTCAAAAGCAACTGATGGTGGCCATCTGTATCTATATATATATCTCTTTTAGGCTAATTCTAGCATCGTCTCTCCATCCCTCTCTGGGCACTTATTAATTTCCTCTCCAGTAATTTGGCTGTAGTCCATGTTTCTGATCCATAGGTCATAATTGGGAGGACGCATTGGTTAAAGATTTTTCTTTTTAAACATAATGGCAAGGAGCCTTTTTGTATGTATGTGTTCTCGAAGGTGCTCCAGTCTAGACTGGTGTGTGTTTTATTTCCTCTTCACTAGATGTGTTTGTCTGTACGAGTTGCCCTGTCCACTACCTCTAGCACTTCGCTTTGTACATGCATTTGTTCAAATTGAACTCTATTGTTGAACATGATCTTAGTCTTTTTCTTGTTCATATAGTCCGACTAAGTCCGACTTTGAGACTTTCTCAATTCGGATCGTTTATTAGTTGCTGCATTTCATTTGCAGATTCACTGAAGAGAACAATATCATCTGCAAATCTTATATTGTTCAGGTATTCGTCTTCTAGTTGGTACCCTTTCCGCTCGTCCATTCTAGCTTCTGAATATTTCTCAAGGCAAGCTGTAAACAGTTTTTGGGGAGATGTATCGCTCGTGCATAACACCTTTTTTAATTGGTATTTTATCGGTTTCCGTGTAGAGTTTGATGGTTTCTGTCTCATCTTTGTATATATCCTCCAATATTTTACAATATTCCCCCTGTACTCTCTGTCTTCGAATAGCTTCTAGTACTACTAGTATTTGTACTCAAGTCAAATGCCTTTTCATAATCGATGAAATGCCATACACAGGAGTTTCCTATATTCATTTATTTTTTCTTTTATTGGATGAGGTGTGGAAGGCTGCTTGCTCTAGGTGGTTAGAATCCAGACTATCAGACATTCGAGTTTGTTTATGACTTTGTGAACAGTTGTATGTAAAAGAAGGAAGGTTTATGACATCTTACCGCTACATCAAGTGCAGCTTCCTTTATTATGTCATTTAACTGTTTTTTTTTTTTTTTTGGTCAATGTTACGATCTTCGTCGTTAAGAAGTGAATATCTGTTTTGGATGTTAAGGGTTAAATTCTGTCGCTTGGTCTTCAAGTTAGTAAATTGGCTGCGCTTTTCGTATGAGTTGTTCCTTTCCCTTGAGGTTGTAATTTAAATTGGCTCCGAGCATTCTATGGTCGCTGGCAACATTTACTTTATTAATAACTTTATTAATAACAGCCACATTTTTTTTTTACTGTATCGTGCCTAGTTAAAATTATGAAGTGAATTTCGTTTTTGATGTCAGATGGCGACTTTCATGTCCACTTCCCTCTAGTCTTTTTTCAAAGAATGTATTCATTGATTGGCATTTTCCCCCTTTTATTCCGATTCCCTACTACGTTTTCTCCCTCTGTCTTTTTACCTATTTTGACTTTAAGGTCTCCCATAATCATTGTGAAATGGGTTTTTACTCTCGCTGGCTAAATGAACATCTTCATAGAAGCTCTCTATTTCTTCTACTGTGACTGCAGATTGGAGCATAGACTTGAACAATCTTTAAGCTGTCCCTATTGTTTATTTTAATTGTTACTGAAGCCACTCTTTCGCTTATACTAGAGAATTCCACAATACTCTTTTCCAAGCGTTTGTAAACCAAGAAACCTACCCCTATTTCCTGCTTGCTACCCTGGGGTTTACTTCTCCAGTAGAGCACGTGTCCATCATTTAGTATCTTCTGCTCTTCGCCTAGTCTTCTAACTTCACAGAGTCCTATAATATCCCATTTAATGAAAGGGAGTTCCTCAAGTAATGTTAGTAAGTCGGATTCAGTTCTCATTGTCCTTATATTATATGCGCAAAGGTTCCTCAACGTGGAGCGGCCTGTTGTTAACCGGGGATTCTTAGCACTCTCTGTTCAGGAGCGATCCTCATCGCCGCCGTAACCAGGGTTCCTTAGCCTCCGGGGAATGAGGGCTGTTGTTCTGTTTGTGCAGTCATGGTTTCTGATTGAGAGGTAGACAGCTGAGTTACCTCCCACCTACTGGCTTGGGTGTATCTTGGTGGGAGAGGGAGTAGTTTCGCCGGGTTGCCATTGATAAGCCCCTCCAGCAGGGTTGGCCCTGTCTAGTGTGGAGTTATGAGCAGCAACGCAGGGGCCTGCTCACTACACCAGGGTATACTCCCGTTAGCATGGGCTCGAGTATCAGAAGTGTATATATGTGTGATTATATTTTATACACTAATTTTATTTATGCGTGTATACGCCTAGTGCAGACATAGTTGTTCACCCGCAAATGCCCTAAGTACTATGCATATGTTCATTTTCGTGTATGCGAACACACACATGCGCACATCTCTTGTACACATACTTATGGCTATACATACACATACAATTACAGCCATACATATGTTGGTGCACACGTGTATGCGTACATTCGTTTATGAATACACATTAGTGCTCACCCACATATATATGTATATACCTGCACATGCACATAGATATACATATGTATACACATTAGTGCTCAACAACATACATATAAATATATATATATATATCTATATAATAATATATATATATTATAGAATATATATATATATATGTACACATACTGTACACACACACACACACATACATACACATATACATGCAAAACATATACATATATAAACACACATACATATACAATTATTACATGGTAACCCATCGACCATCAACCTGCGTATGCCCCATCAAATAATTGCTGACCTCTGCATGACCGACGCCGCTATACTCCGACTGCGACAGATAAGGGGACTCGGAAACGTGGCGAGACTTAGGGTTCGTTCGGGTTCGGGTTTCGGTCTGGTCGACTCAGAAGGGGTTGTGTGGGGAGTAAGGGCGAGGGGGGAAGAAAAAACGCCCTTGGGTGGCCTTTGTGGAAGGTGACTTTTGACTGGTCGGTGGCCCGCGGAGCCGGGTTTGTGGTTACCTTACGTAATTTACCTTCTATGTTGTAAGTTGACCTTATTTGTCATCCTGTATTCAGTATGGTTTATTTCAATATAAATATTATTTTGCTGGGTTAGGTGAATATGCTCTCGGATGGGTGATTTTCGTACTTTTTGGGTTATCCGGTGATTGGTGTAAATACGAATTAATTATAAAAGTGATTTTTACTCCTTATCTTGCATACCTACTTTTATTACTCTAAAAAACTGCGATACTATAAAAAGAAAGCTAAAAGGAAATAAGAAAAATATAATAAAGATGGTTATAACACGGAAAATATACAGTGATAGTTAATTAGCAAATATAACAAGGCTTTGAACGGAAGAGCTAGCATATGAATAATGATTTGATAATCTTATGCAGCAGCAGCAGTAACACTAAGAAATATGCAATGTAATGGACTGTGGACATGAAATTTAAAAAAAAGAAAAGGATTTAAAAAATTTTATTACGCTTGACACCAATTTTATTAAATTCGATTGAGATCTGTTATGTGCCCTGTTCTGCAAAAACGGTGTCATGTTAATGAACGAAATTACGTAACATACCCTACCACATACATACATACATACGCACAGCATACATACGCACATGCATACATACACGCATACATACAAAATACAGCATACTAAAATACATACAGCAACATACATACACGCATACATACATACACGCATAAACATACACAAATACAGACACATACATACAGAATACAAAAACATACATACAACACACAAACAAAACATACACAACACACACACACACACACCACACACACAACACAACACATTTCATACATACACCCCATACTACATACACACCCTACATACATACACACATACACAATACAAATTTAACACATACATCTACACACACACACAAACACCCACACACACCCACCAACAACACAACACACACACACAACCCCCCCCCCCACCCCCCCCCCCCTCTCTCTCTCTCTCTCTCTCCCCTTTCCCAAATACCACTGCCCCCGTGTAAAAATTTTGAGCAGCTTTGCGAGCGCAAACCACTCCATTAAATAAGCCACATATAATGTGCAAAATTGTAGCTTGATCAAAAGGGTTAAAGGAAAAAGGGGGGTGATGGGGAGAGGGGATTAGGACGTTTGGAAAAGGTTAAAGATGGGATTTGGGGTTGAGGAATTTTAGAGGGATTTGTATCTGGCTTTTTTTTTCTGAAGGTGTGCACCTTAGCGTTGCAAACCTACGGCCCTGGCCCGGGGGGCGCGTCGCAATTTTATCTGGGGATTTCGTGAGTGGGTTTATTTTTGTCGTTTTAGGTAGCCTGTTACAACGGGTTTTAAAATGGTTTGGCGTTCCTTAGCGAATCACTTGAGGGAAAACTGTAAATCGTGCAATTTGATTTATTGGTCCTGGGGTAGGGGGGGCATATGATTTGTCTTTTTTAGTGTTTTGCAATTTGGATTTTTTCTGGTAGGTGAGTAGTTAACTTTTTACCGTGATTCATCTATTGGGGCCTCTTGATGGCATTGGGCCCTTATGAACCAAACATTCCATTTGGGCCTTTAGGGATCCCTTTTTTTTTAAAAGGTCCAAGTATGCGGGGCCCAATATCGAATTTATAGACTTTTGGCGTTTGAGGTTTACATTTTATTTGGGTTGGAATATAAGTTCATAATTCACGAATCTTTCTTTTTATGTTGTCTCTCACAGATCATTCTACTCGTAAATTTCAGACTTATTACACTACCAATCATGATCCTCTTTTACTATTGCCCCGATACTATCTCATTTTTTGTGTGTGTGTGGTTTGTGTGTGTGTGGTTTGTGTTTTGTGTGGGTGGTGTGTGTGTGTGGGGGGGGGTGTGTGTGTGGTGTGGGGTGTGGTGGTGTGTGTGTGTGTTTACTACATACAAACTTTATACATTATACATATTTATTTGGATTTTATAAAACTGAAATATCATAACTTTTTATTAAGCATTACTCCCAAAATTTTTTTTTTTTTAAAAAAAAAATTTTTTTATTTTCCCCCCCTTTTTCACTTTTTTTTTTCTCACCATTCCTTATCTTTTCATATTTCAACGATAAAAAAATCCCGACGTGAAGCTATACATAACCAAGATATACCTGCTTAAGATAGAGTAACATATGCAGTTACACGGAGATATTTCCATTTTAACCCCGGCAATTTAATTTGGGAAATGACTGGGCGACAGCAATGGATTGTTGGTTGTACAGGTTTCTCAAATTTATCAACACTCTTGGAGACACGTTCGGATCCGTTTCGAACATCAAGGGAAATTTTAAAATTTTTCTTAAACTAGCAAAGTTTTGAAACTTATTACGGTCACAATTTTTTTTCCGCGACTGTACCACCACGATCTTTCCACTTATAAAAAATGCAAACAATCAAAATTTTGTGTTAAATTGACTGAATCAGGCTATAGATTTTAGATATAGTTTACTGGATTATAGACTGCAAGCACATCCTTTATTGTGAAAAAATAGACTTTCCACAAAAAAGAAAAAAGTAAAAACTAATTTTCATGACATAAAAAATGGAAACTTAATGTGGAAAAGGCACGGTGCACAGGAAATATCGAAATCTTGAAAGGACAATTCATCTGAAGTTTTGTTCCATGGGGAAAGAAAAGTTTAACCCAAAAAATCAACCAAAGAAATTTACTCACCATGGCACTCGTCAAATATTTTTACAAGGAAAAATTTTGGATGTGCAGGTCACCATTATTTTTTTTTCATGCATTTGGGCAGGGTTCTCAAAGTGGTTTTTATATCAATCCCGGGGGTCGATTGGACCAGCAAAGGGTCGATGAATTTTTATTTTACCCCCTGAAATTATAGGGGGTCGATAAAAAATTGAAGCTCTGGCAATATTAATTTTCACCCAAAAAAGTCCCCCCCACTCAGTCCTTTCAGTTCTATTTTCCGTACGGATTATTCGTGTCTGCGTTTGTACTGACCCCAGGGAAATACCCCCACCCCCCCTTCTTTCCCAAATCACTAGTCACTCGCGGCTTTAGGGTTGTAGTAACTTCTTTTTTTGATTGAAATGAAAATTTAGTGTAGTAGAAAACAAACGCCGGTTTCCTTTCACCAATGTATTTCAACCCCCATGCTTTAATACTCGCATTGATTTTATCGTATGTTTTCTTTTTTCCCCTAATTAAAAGGGGGGGGTCGATAGAAAAAAAAAACTTTATTTGGGGGTTTACGGTTAAAAGTTTTAGAAACCCCTGTGTTTGATTTTAAAATTTTCGACGGTGTTAACTATTAATGTTAAGATGAATAATTATAAAGGTGACTTTAAAATTGTATATCACTGAATAGGTAAACAAAGGAAAAAAAATCAAATAACTATACATGTAATTTCTTCGGGATCAGTACAAGCAAATTATTTGATGGGAATTGGCATACCTTTTGTAATGAATTTCCCAAAAAAACCCGCGTTACAATGTTATTCATAACCAATATTCTTTTTAACATAACTCATTAACTTTTTCCCATCAACCCTACTGAAAAGTAAAATGAGTTATTACAGTTTCATCTGAATATCACATACCCTTAACCCACACATGGCATTTACCTCCTAGTCCTAATCTGAATGATATTCCAGGACACAGTGGGGTTTGCTACTGACCTGCGTTTCCCCCTGTTCGTCCATCCTAATAGACTTTCCAGGTGACAAACCTGAATGAATTCACCCCCTTGCACCTTTTGGATCGAACAAGTACCTGGCTGATATGGGGGAGGAAGGTTCAAATATCTTTTCCCTGGTCATATGAAGTAGCAGGCCCGAGGGAACATTCCGAAGAAATCGTAGGAGGTGAAGTTACCAGGTTCGTTTACGGGGGGACATTCCTACTCGGGCTTCCAGGAAAGTTAGCTTGTCGGGAGATGTAAAGCTCCCCTTGGTTGCTAAAAGAGCTTGACGAGATGGAGAGTCGGGGTTTCCCGAAGTCGAGCACGAACCACGGAAAGACTTGGGTTTTGTCGTTCAGTAAAACATATCTAGGCTATAGCGGTCGTAGATTCCATCCACAAGGTTTTTCAGTACCCTCTTAGGATCTTTGGCATTATGCAACATTCCCTGGACGATAGCCCCAGTAGCGTAGTCTCTCTCGCGTCGTGTGAAGCAATCAAGAGCATCGGCCATGTTGGTCTCCGCATAGCTTGGCATGACGATCATATTGGACAAGAAGCACTGGTCTGTGGAGAGGCACCACAGGTCGCACCAGGGCTGGAGGCTGCACTTGCCTGAGCACTGGAGAGTCTGCAAAGTGTTCAAGGGAACCAAGAAAGACTCAAGACGCCGTGACGTCATGACCTTTGTTTCGGACACCAGAACACTGCGGAACAAGGCCTCTTGGACGGCCAGGGACGGCGACAACAACTGCATCATCAGTGTCAAAATCATTACTGTTAACACTTCCTCCATCCCCAACGCAACGAACGTGATGCTCTGTGGAAATGATTTTAAAGATATATTTTATATTAGAAAATATGTGATAAAGGTATTGGAATACCCACAGATACACAAAGAGCATTGACAATACTGTGCTTATTGTTTGTCTTATCTTGTCTGGTGTTTCTCTACGATACTTGAGGGTGAAGAAAACACCGATGAAAGCTAAAGTAAGTTCACTGGAGATCAGCTCTGACAAAAACTAAAAGGGTATTCTTCATGATCCTCTGCCCCACACGCCAGATTCCGCCAGGAGATAGTATCGCTGTCCAACGTGTGACTACAGAAACAAAATGAATTATTGTACTCTACAAATCGTAAAAAGAATCTCATTCTTTTACATAGGCGATATAAACAAAACATAATCTTCTAAATTTCACATGGCGTAACATATTACACAAAAGAAAGGATATATAATAAGATCACATAATGATCACATACGGTAATACTATCATTATAACCCACATTTAATGGCATCACAACATTGCCCATTATCACATTTAACATTCTCTCAACTCACTTCAATATCACAAGCCACACATGTTTCTCTCTCTCTTTTTTATACTTTATTTAAAAAAATATATATATTTGATTATAGTTATTAGACATTTTACAGTTAAAACATTCATTTTTAGTGACTCCTATCTTAAAGTCTAACCTCATCTCATTGTGCCACGTACTCGTGTACTATAACTCATGATATACAATCGTATAATTATCTATTAGTGATCTTTAGTCAAACATGTGCTTTGCATTTGAAATATTGTAAGGACTGAGCTTCCACATCGATGATAGAAAAGAACAGATTCCATAATTTGGAATATCTGGAGAGAAACTGTCGCTGGTGGTGCGTCGTGCAACAACGAGGTTCCTCCAGTACGGCGGGCGCTCGTCTTCCTGGCAGTCTCATTGGCTGTAGGTGCGGGACTTGTTGGCGATGGATGCGGAACATCGTTGTCAAGCCAGCTACGTCACATATGTTGAAGGCTGTTGAAGTTCAGTTGATACTGTTGGGTCCTGTCTTCGATGATTTTTTTTTTTACTCTTTCTTGTATTCTATCCTAGATTTTGAGGCTAGTGATGTTTATTCCTCCCCACGCGGGGCAGGAGTACTCGAGTGAAGAGCGAATTTATGCCTTGTAGAGGAGCTCCTTCCCTTCACCGTCCAGCAGCCAGCTGATTCTTCTCAGGGATGCAAGTTTCTGCGTAGCCCTTCTCACCAAGCTTTCTATGTGACCTTTGCCAGTCATTTTTATGTCGAATGTGATGCCCAGTATTTCAATTTCCTCTTGTGGTCTTATTTTTTTCTTATTGAAGTTTATTTGGACATCACTGTTCGTCCTCTTGACAATCATAAACTGGGCTTTATTCGGGGCAAAGGAGACGTGCGATTTCTCCCCCCCTCCCCCCAAGTCGCTATTTGTACGAGTCTGTCACTTAGTTTTTCTATGGCGACGTCCTGTTCCCTGGGCTCATACTTAAAGGAGTGTGTTCCATCATCCGCAAATGCTTTGGCTTCAGGAATTAGGTGGAGCAAGTCATTGAGGAAAACATTCCACAGCAGAGAGCTCAATATGCTTCCTTGAGGGACACTTGCTTTGATGTAGTAGTAAACAAATTGTTTTTCATTGAGAACTATTCTCATTTGTCTGTCGAGTAGATAATTTTCCAAAAGGACCAGGAGTTCACAGTCCACTCCAAATGCTTTTAACTTATTTAACAAACCTAGGTGCCCTAACCTATCAAAGGCTCCTCTATGTCCAAGGCAAGAACACAAGTGCGCTGTCCGCAGTCAACTGCAGCCGACCAGTCTGCAGTCATCTGTAACAGCAGGTCGGCAGCGGAGCAGTTCTTCCGAAAGCCATATTGACAGACAGAAGATGGTTTTTGTTGAGGTGTTTTGTTAGATGTGAAAAATTTTTTTTTTTGAAAATCTCTTGCAGATGATCAACAGCAAGAAACTGGCCAGTAATTTTTTGGACTGGATTTGTTCCCCTTTTTAAAGACGGGACAACATTGCTTCCAAAGTGTAGGCCATTGACAGGAGCTTAAGCACGTGTAAAAAATTAAAGTGAGAGGAGATGACAGCTCCTTTGCGCACTTGGAGCAGCCTAGGGTCAACATCATCAGGTTCGTAGCTTTTTGTCTATATTGCACAGGAGCTTCTCCACTTCTGTCTCGCTTGTTGTAATCCTGCTTATTTTCTCATTACTCAAAATGGGAAGTGTGGATGGTTTTTGCCCAGGATAAGGATCTGTCATTTTACTGGAGAAATGTCTTGCCAGTAAATCTGTCTTTTTTTCGGAGCTACTGCTAGTTCCCTCTTTGTTATTAAGGGTGGGATAGTTTCATCCTTCGTTTTGCCTACTTGTCTGTAACAATGTTCCCCATAATTTTGTTCCAAGTTTTCTCTTTTAATTTTTTTGTTTTTTTCCCATTGCTGAAGTCCATTTTTGAGTATGTTCCATTTCTTTTGCAGCCTGTCTATGGAATTGCTTGTTTCTGTTTGTAGGATTTCTTTTATACCGGATCCATATTTCATGCTTGAGTCCAAGGCTCATTTTCCTTGAGGTCCCAAAACTGGTGTCAAGGGTCATGAGTATTAAAATGGGTACAGCTTTTCACTTTCCTCGCTTGTTTCAAGATTTCGATTTTAGTGAAAACGAGTGGGGAATACCAAACGTCGATGAAAGAATGGCTTCCCGAGCTCCTGCGCTTTTCGAGGAACGTCGCGATCGATGTGACTGGAGAGTTAAAA
>NC_051388.1:1415304-1427804 GCF_015228065.2 Penaeus monodon
TGCCTTACAGCCAGTGCTTCTTGCATATGACGTCATGCAAGCTAGCGGAGACAAATGGGATGCTCTCGATTGCTTCACACGACGCGAGAGAGACTACGCTACTGGGGCTATCGTCCAGGGAATGTTGCATAATGCCAAAGATCCTAAGAGGGTACTGAAAAACCTTGTGGATGGAATCTACGACCGCTATAGCCTAGATATGTGTTACGTGAACGACAAAACCCAAGTCTTTCCGTGGTTCGTGCTCGACTTCGGGAAACCCCTGACTCTCCATCTCGTCAAGCTCTTCAGCCAACCAAGGGGAGCTTTACATCTCCTCGACAAGCTAACTTACCTGGAAGCCCGAGTAGGAATGTCTCCCGTAAACGAACCTGGTAACTTCACCTCCTACGATTTCTTCGGAATGTTCCTCGGGCCTGCTACTTCATATGACCAGGAAATGATATTTGAACCTTCCTCCCCCATGTCAGCCAGGTACTTGTCGATCCAAAAGGTGCAAGGGACTGAATTCATTCAGGTTTGTCACTTGGAAGTCTATTAGGATGGGACGAACAGGTGGAAACGCAGGTCAGGTAGCAAACTCACTGGTGTCCTGGAATATCATTCAGATTAGGACTAGGAGGTAAATGCATGTGGTGGATTAATAGATATGTGATATTCAGATGAAACTGTAATAATCATTTTACTTTCAGTAGGGTTGATGGGAACAAAGTTAATGAGTTATGTTAAAAAAGAATATTGGTTATGAATAAAATTGTAACGCGTTCTGGTAAATTAATTACAAAAGGTATGCCAATTCCCATCAAATAATTTGCTTGTATTGATCCCGAAGAAATTACATGTATAGTTATTTGATTTTTTTCCTTTGTTTACCTATTCAGTGATATACAAATTTAAAGTCACCTTTATAATTATTCATCTTAACATTAATAGTTAACACCGTCGACAAATTTTATAACATCAAACACAGAGGTTTCTCAAACTTTTAACTCGTCAACTCCCAATGAAGTTTCTAATTTTCTATCGACCCCCTAGCCTTTAATTCACGGAGAGAAAGAAAACTATGACGATAAAATCAATGCGAGTATTAATAGCAGTGGTGGTTGAAATACAGTGTGGTGAAAAGGAAACAGCGGCGATTGTTTTCTACTACACTAAATTTTCAACTTCAAGTCAAAATAAGAAGTTCACTGACAACCCTAAAAGCCGCGAGTGTACTAGTGCATGTGAGAGAGAAGGGGGTGAGGGATTCGCTCGGTCAGTACAGAACGCAGACACGAATATATCCAGTACGGACAATAGAACTGCAAGAGACGATGAGTGGGGGGGGACGTTTGCTTGAAAGTAATATTGCCAGAGCTTCTGAATTTTTTATCTGACCCCCTGATAATTATCAGGGGGTCAAATCAAAAATTCATCGACCCTTTGCATGGTCCAATCGACCCCCGGGAGTTGATATCAACCACTTTGAGAACCACTGATCCAACTGCATGAAAAAAAAATAATGGTGACCTGCACATCCTACTCCTTGTGAAATATTCTGACGATGTGCCATGGTGAGTAAATTTCTCTTGGTTGCATTATTTGGTTCGAACAATTTTCTTTCACCATGGAACAGAAACTTCAGATGAACTTGTCCTTTCACAGATTTCGAATATTTGTCATACTGTGCACCGTGCCTTTCCACAGTTGAGGATATCCATTTATTATGTCATGAAGATTAGATTTTTACTTTTGCTTTTTGTGGAAACGTCATATTTTCTTCACAATCAAGGATGTGCTTGCAGTCTATAATGCACAGTACAACATATATCTCAAATACTATAGCCTGTTATTCAGTCAATTTAAACACAAAATTGATTTTGATTGCATAGTTATAAGTGGCATGAAGACTCGTGGTGGTACAGTCGCGGACAGAATTCGTGACCGTGAATAAAGTTTCGAAACATTGCTAGCTTTAAGAACAAGTTACATTTCTTGAGTGTTCGAAACGGGATCCGAACGTGTCTCACAAGAGTGTTGATCATAATTGCAGTAACCTGTACAAACCAACTAATCCATTGCTGTCTGACCAGTCATGTAGTACCACATTAACATTGCTTCTGGGTTAATGGAAATATCTCCGTGTAACTGCATATGTTACTCTAGTCTTAATGCATGTGATATGAATCTTGGATTATGATATAGCTTCACAGTCGGGATTTTTTTATCAGTTGAATATGAAAAACGATAAGGAATGTGTGAGAAAATAATAAGTTCACGTGAATTCCTTTGCTTTGCAAGTAACATTTTTTTTGCAATTTTTTAAACTTTCATGATGTATGTAATGCTTAATAAAAAGTTATGATATTTGCAGTTTTATACTCCAAATAATATGTATATATGTATATGTTTGTATGTATGTAAACAACACACACACACACACACACACACACACACACACACACACACACACACACACACACACACACACACACACACGCACGCACACACACACACATATATGAGATAGTATCGGGGCAATGAGTAAAAGAGGAGTCATGATTAGGTCAGTGATAATAAGTGCTGAAATTACGAGTGAGAAGTGATCTGTGAGAGTACAACATAAGAAAGAAAGATTCGTGAATATATAGAACTTATATTCCAACCAAAATAGAAATGATAATCCATCGAAACGTCATAAAAGTCTATATAATTCGATATTGGACCATGCATACTTGGACCTTTTAAACTAAAAGGGATGCCATAAAGTGCCAACTAGGAATGTTCGGTTCATAAGGTCCCAATGCTCATCAAGAGTGCCACAATAGATAGAATCAGCGGTAAAAAAGTTAACAATCACTCACCTACCAGAAAAAAATACCAAATTGCAAAATCACTAGAAAATGACAAGCATCATATGCCCCCATACCCACAGGATGCCGAATAACTGTCAAATTGCACGGATATTACAGTTTTCCCTCAAGTAGATTCGCTAAGGAACAGCCAAACCACCAGTTTGTAAATACAGTTGTAACATGGCTACCATAAAGCGACAAACATAATCAGCCACTCAACAGAAGATCCGCCAGATAAACTATGCAGACGCTGACCCCGAGGGCACAGGCCAGTAGGTTTAGCAACGCTAAGGAATGCGACACCTCTCAGAAAAAAACGCCAGATACAAAATCCCCTTCTAACTTCCTCTAACCCCAAATCCCATCTTTACCCATTCCAAAATCGTCCTGAATCCTCCTCTCCCACATCACCCGCCTTCTTCTCTCAACCCTTGTGATGCAAGCCTACAATTTATGCACATTATAATGCATGGGCTTATTATAATGGAGTGAGTATGTGCGCTCATGCAGACGCTGCTCAAACGTTTGTACACGGGTACGAGTGCGTATGTACGGGAGAGAGGAGAGAGAGAG
Organism: Penaeus monodon; assembly: GCF_015228065.2. Taxonomy (NCBI): domain Eukaryota; kingdom Metazoa; phylum Arthropoda; class Malacostraca; order Decapoda; family Penaeidae; genus Penaeus; species Penaeus monodon. Next base: position 1,418,715 of record NC_051388.1, read on the forward strand.
AGAGAGAGAGAGAGAGAGAGAGAGAGAGAGAGAGAGAGAGAGAGAGAGAGAGAGAGAGAGAGAGATGTGTGTGTGTGTGTGTGTGTGTGTGTGTGTGTGTGTGTGTGTGTGTGTGTGTGTGTGTGTGTATGTATGTATTTATGTATGTATGTATGTATGTATGTGTGTATGTATGTATGGTGTATGTATGTATGCGTGTATGTATGTATGTGTGTGTGTATGTATGTGTGTAAGTATGTTACGTAGCTTTCGTTCATTAACAATGACACCGGTTGTTGCAGAACAGGGCACATAACAGATCTCAATCGAAGTTAATATAATTTGGTGTCAAGCGTAATAAAATTTATAAAATCTTTTTCTTTCTTTTAATTCTATGTCCACAGTCCAGTTACATGTGCATATGTTCTTATGTGTTACTGCTGCTGCTGCATTAAGATTATCAAATCATTCATTCATATGCTAGCTCTTCCGTTCTAGCCTTGTTATATTTGCTAATTAACTATCACTGTATATTTTCCGTGTTATAATCATCTTTATTATATATTTCCTTATTTCCTTTTAGCTTTTCTTTTTATAGTATCGCAGATTTTAGAGTAATATAAGTAGGTATGCAAGATAAGGAGTATAAAATCACTTTTATAATTAATTCGTATTTACACCAATCACCGGATAACAAAAATGTACGAAAATCACCTCATCCGAGAGCATATTCACCTAACCCAGCAGAAATAATATTTATATTGAAATAAACCTATACTGAAATACAGGATGACAAATAAGGTCAACTTACAAACATAGAAGGTAAATTACGTAAGGTAACCACAACCCGGCTCCGCGGACCACCGACCTTTCATAGTCACCTTCCACAAGGCCACCCAAGGTCGTTTCTCTTCCTCCCTCGCCCTTACTCCCCACACAATCCATTCTGAGTCGACCAGACCGAAACCCGAACCCGAACGAACCCTTAAGTCTCGCCCACGTATTCCGAGTCCCGTTAGTCTGTCGCAGTCGGAGTATAGCGGCGTCAGGTCATGCAGAGGTCATGCAATTAGTTGATGGTCATACGCAGGTTGATGGTCGATGGGTTACCATGTAATAATGTGTATATGTATGTGTGTTTATATATGTATATGTATGCATGTATATGTGTATGTATGTGTGTGTGTGTGTACGGGTATGTACGCATACACGTGTGCACCAACATATGTATGGCTGTAATTGTATGTGTATGTATAGCCATAAGTATGTATACAAGAGATGTGCGCATGTGTGTGTTCGCATACACGAAAATGAACATATGCATAGTACTTAGGGCATTTGCGGGTGAACAACTATGTCTGCACTAGGCGTATACACGCATAAATAAAATTAGTGTATAAAATATAATCACACATATATACACTTCTGATACTCGAGCCCATGCTAACGGGAGTATACCCTGGTGTAGTGAGCAGGCCCCTGAGTTGCTGCTCATAAGTCCACACTCGACAGGGCCAACCCTGCTGGAGGGGCTTATCAATGGCAAACCGGCGAAACTACTCCCTCTCCCACCAAGATACACCCAAGCCAGTAGGTGGGAGGTAACTCAGCTGTCTACCTCTCAATCAGAAACCATGACTGCACAAACAGAACAACAGCCCTCATTCCCCGGAGGCTAAGGAACCCTGGTTACGGCGGCGATGAGGATCGCTCCGGAACAGAGAGTGCTAAGAATTCCCGGTTAACAACAGGCCGCACCACGTTGAGGAACCTTTGCACATATAATATAAGGACAATGAGAACTGAATCCGACTTACTAACATTACCTGAGGAACTCCCTTTCATTAAAGGGGATATTATAGGACTCTGTGAAGTTAGAAGACTAGGTGAAGAGCAGAAGATACTAAATGATGGACACGTGCTCTACTGGAGAAGTAAACCCCAGGGTAGCAAGCAGGAAATAGGGGTAGGTTTCTTGGTTTACAAACGCTTGGAAAAGAGTATCGTGGAATTCTCTAGTATAAGCGAAAGAGTGGCTTCAGTAAAAATTAAAATAAACAATAGGGACAGCTTAAAGATTGTTCAAGTCTATGCTCCAACCTGCAGTCACAGTAGAAGAAATAGAGAGCTTCTATGAAGATGTTCATTTAGCCAGCGAGAGTAAAAACCCATTTCACAATGATTATGGGAGACCTTAAAGTCAAAATAGGTAAAAAGACAGAGGGAGAAAACGTAGTAGGGAATCGGAATAAAAGGGGGGAAATGCCAATCAGTGAATACATTCTTTGAAAAAAGATTAGAGGGAAGTGGACATGAAAGTCGCCATCTGACATCAAAAACGAAATTCACTTCATAATTTTAACTAGGCACGATACAGTAAAAAAAAAATGTGGCTGTTATTAATAAAGTTATTAATAAAGTAAATGTTGCCAGCGACCATAGAATGCTCGGAGGCCAATTTAAATTACACCTCAGAAGGGAAAGGAACAAACTCATACGAAAAGCGCAGCCAAATTTAGCTAACTTGAAGACCAGAGCGACAGAATTTAACCTTAACATCCAAAACAGATATTCACTTCTTAACGACGAAGATCGTAACATTGACCAAAAAAAAAACAAAAAAACAGTTCAATGACATAATAAAGGAAGCTGCACTTGATGTAGGCGGTAAGAATGTCATAAACCTTCCTTCATTTACATACAAACTGTTCACAAAAGTCATCACAACTTGAATGTCTGATAGTCTGGATTCTAACCAGCCTAGAGAACAAGCAGCCTTCCACACGCTCATCCAAATAAAAGAAAAAATAAATGAATATAGGAAACTCCTGTGCATGGTATTCATCGATTATGAAAAGGCATTTGACTTAGTACAAATACTAGTAGTACTAGAAGCTATTCGAAGACAGGGAGTACAGGAGGTATATTGTAAAATATTGGAGGATATATACAAAGATGAGACAGCAACCATCAAACTCTACACGGAAACCGATAAAATACCAATTAAAAAAGGTGTTATGCACGAGCGATACCATCTCACCAAAACTGTTTACAGCTTGCCTTGAGGAAATATTCAAGAAGCTAGAATGGAGCGAGCGGAAAGGGTATCAAACTAGGAGACGAATACCTGAACAATATAAGATTTGCAGATGATATTGTTCTCTTCAGTGAATCTGCAAATGAAATGCAGCAACTAATAAACGATCCGAATTGAGAAAGTCTCAAAGTCGGACTTAGTCGGACTATATGAACAAGAAAAAGACTAAGATCATGTTCAACAATAGAGTTCAATTTGAACAAATGCATGTACAAAGCGAAGTGCTGAGGTAGTGGACAGGGCAACTCGTACAGACAAACACATCTAGTGAAGAGGAAATAAAACACACACCAGTCTAGCCTGGAGCACCTTCGGCAGACACAGTAGCATACTAAAAGGCTCCTTGCCATTATGTTTAAAAAGAAAAATCTTTAACCAATGCGTCCTCCCAATTATGACCTATGGATCAGAAACATGGACTACAGCCAAATTACTGGAGAGGAAATTAATAAGTGCCCAGAGAGGGATGGAGAGACTGATGCTAGGAATTAGCCTAAAAGAGATATATATATAGATACAGATGGCCACCATCAGTTGCTTTTGACTATAGCATTATTATCTCTACACATGCCTTGGCGAAAGAATGTGAGGAGCAAGCTGTTGCCCATGCAGCAGAGTTCCATCTCTCCACACAGCTGGTGGATCCAAAGGGACGGCGAAGACCAGCAGCGTTGCAAGTGTTCCAGAACAAGGTCGCTGGCGACAACAGACTGCCATAGGAACTCCAGCTCTCGATTTTTCCTCAGGAGTTACCAGAACGAGGTCGCAAGAGACAACGAATTGCCTTAGGAACTCCGGCTATGGATTTTTAATGAAGGTTGACCACCGCAGTCTTTTCATCTTATAGATGCCACAAAGTTGTGGATTGTTTTGTATAGGGTGAACTCCACAGTGTTTGACCACCGTGTGTGTGATCTATATACATAGGTATAGTATATATATTTATATATATTATATGTATAGTGTATATGTATATGTATATAATATATATATTTGTATATATATATGATATATATATTTGTATATATATATAATATATATAATATATGTATGAATATATATATATATATATATATATATTATATTTATATATATATATATATAAAATATATTTTATATATACATATATATATATATAAGGTATGTATATATGTGCGCACACACCACACACAAAAACACACACTTATATTTTATATATATATATATATATATATATATTATATATATATATATAATATATAATATATATATATATATTTACATATAGTGTGTGTGTGTGTGTGTTTTTGGGTGTAGATATGTGTATCTATGTATATATATCTCTCTCTATATATATATAATATATATATATATATATATATATGATATTTTATATATATATATGGTACATACATGTGTGTTTATGAGTACATTTTAATTGTCAACCCAGCCCAAAGTAACTTTACAGTTTATACAGTTCCGGGGAAATATAATAGCTGTATACATGCAAAATACATTCTTATCTGGATATTAGTCAAAGAAAAAGTCGATGTGTTGCAGAACTTTTAAATTATGCATTATGGTGTTCCAACTAAATGCAAAGTTTGAGTGGCCACTGCAAAAAGTTGTAATGCCAGTCAAGGAAGAAAAAAAAAAGTATTATTCTCTGCTTCAGTTTCTTTTCTTTCCTTTTTTCTTTCTTTCTTTCTTTCTTTCTTCTTAGCCAAACAAACTGAACACTTATATGGAATAACTCGTTATTTACATATGTAAATAATTGAAATCATTTTTTTATGAATACATTTATTTCACAAGGGAAGGATTAAATTAGGTATTTCAAAATGAAGGATAAGTTATATATTTCACAAAGAAGGGTTAAATAATATTTTTCCCATGAATGAGGTTTAATCACATATTTCACAAATGAGGGATTAAATATATTTCACAAATGAAGGACTAAATTATATATTTTACAAATGAAGGATATAAGATATATTTTTCAAAAGGATCAACGATATAGCTCACAAACGAAGGATTAGATAATATATTACACAAACTGAACATCAGTGGATTCTCATGGAATGTTCAGAAGATTTTAATGTACCTTGATATCACGTCGGTAGAACGATACTTAATAAATGATCCACCACTACAATCTTTACATAAAATGGTGGCAGCGGTGGGATAAAAAGTGCTGTGGTAACCGTTGGAGGTGAGTGCCACGTTGTCCGGAGCGCTATATATCACCTGTCACAAGGCGGGCGAGCCGGGTGGGCAAGGCGCTGCGGTTACCCCCACGATGGGGGGAAACCGCAATGTAAACACTGAGGGGGAGGACGCAGAGGATAACTGTCCCACCCCTCCCACGGCTGAAGAATGCTCTTCATCCTGTAGTTCAGTGGATAGTCCCACTGAATCCATTGCCATGCAACAGGCATGCACTGAAGGTGATCCTGACGCCCTGATGGGCGACGTTGAAGGAGGAAATGACGGCTTCACATTAGTGAAGTCGAAAGCAAAGAAAAAAAGAAAGCCCGACAATGCCAGTAAGACACCACTGGCACCAAAGAAGAATTACGTCCGCCTCGCCTTCCCTGAAGGCACAACGAAATCGAAAAAAATGAAATGGCTGCAGGACCTCGGCAACGACCCTCCGGCCCTGGGGGGCACCCCCCTCGACCTTGTGCGAGGAGACACTCTCTCCTCACCGTATGTGTATGTCGCTCGCTCGCAGCAGAAATACATTGACGAACTTATTAAAGGATCAATTGGAGGTATTACCTTCAAACTATGTGATGAACCGCAAAAAAGAGAAAAATATGATGAATACCTTGTGACACACTACAACAAGGATCTTGATCTTGAAAATGTGTATGCACTCGACGGAGTTCACAAGGCCATAAGAGTGCACAAGGATGGGCAAACCATTAAACGCATCCGCATTATTGGAAAGGAGAGCAACCACCTCCAAGTACATACCACTTCTTCGGAAAATACATGCCCGCCAGCCACGTGCGGCCGTGGAGAGCATCCCCTGTGATCTGCTATAACTGCATGGGAAGTGGCCATGTAGCTAAGTATTACAAGGGCAAGGCACACTGTGCAGCATGTGGCGACCAACATAATGCCAAGGAGTGCCCTCGCAGTGCTGCAGAAGGAGAGAGTACTGCAGATGCACCAGTCTTTGTCCCATCATGCTTCAGGTGTGGGATGACAGGTGTGACTGCCTGGCACTGGGGGTGCACGGCCCTCCCTGCCCTGTCCCCTCCCCCTCCACCCCCTGTGGTACCAGCACCGACCGCGAGTGACCAGCGCGGCCCTCCCAACCCAACCCGCGACCAGCGTGCCGGGGAAGCGCCCGGCCGTGCCCTGTGTGACGTCACCAGTCGCAGAGATTTCCCGCGGCTGCCAGCGAGTGGGGGTGAAGAGGCCACCGAACTACGCAACAAGGTTACGCAGCTGGAGGAGAAGGTGGACAAGATGATGCTGATCCTCACAGAGGGTATCTCGGGCCGCAAAGCTGACATACTCTCTGAACTGAAGACAACGCCCCCCCTCCCTCCCCAGGCGACAGCCGAGGCAACCGTCCCTCACCCTCAGGCAGGGACGACCGCAGGACTGGCGGGGGAATCCCCCGCAAAACCATGTGACAGAAGTGACGTCACGCCAGCTGACCAAGGCGACGTAAATGTGCTTGAACTTCTAAAGGAAATGAAAGCTCTGAAAGCCCAAAACAATAACTTAATTAATGAAATAACGTCGCTGAAGCAGGAAATGGAAAAAATAAAAAGTGACTGTCATTGTCATGATACTAGTGCTACCATTAGTGATAAAAGAACGAGCGAGGAGAATCGCTGTCAGACCGCCAGTGTTGATAACCAGAGTGGGCGTGTCAGCGCTGACAGCAGCCACGAACAAAATCAGGATCCCTGTGACGTCGAGTCCAGTGACGCAACCAGCCCCTCAGGTGCATCTGACACAAAAACGGAAGGGACTGTGCTGAGAAGTGGAACAAAGCTAAGACCAAATGTTTAAAATGGTTAAAAGTAATTTTCAGTCCACGACTACCATCTATAATGAAATCCATAATCATAAAGTTATATGTTTCTTATGTGAATCTATAATTCGTAATATTAGAGGATATAATAGCATGAAGTACAAGTTGCCTACTAAAACAATATTCACATATGGATAAACGCACAATCAAATTCATATCATGGAATATGCGTAGCATTAAGCCTAGGCTAATGATCTAGAATTTTACATCCACAAATATAATATCGATGTTATATGCGTGCAAGAACTTTTGCTGCCGCTGCTAAGATGAAAAATAGCACCTGCACTTAAGGGGTATTATTCATATGTGAATACAGCCATGACTGGATTGTTGACATATGTGAAGGTAACACTGCCACATAAATTAGTTAAAAAATCCGAGAACACTGATGTTCAATTTCATCATCTAAAAATCCAGACTGCCTCTGGGTATTTTTCACTGTATAATGTATATGCCAGATACTCTAAATTTCTGGCAAGTTCTCTCCCAATTTCAAAACCAAGGCACGTTATGCATGGGCGACTTCAATGCAAGGCATCCACACTTTGGAGACAACCAGCGTAATAGTAATGGGGAAGAATTCAAGCATTTCATCAATAGTAGATCACTGACAGTATATGACACAGAAACAGAGACTCATTTGGGAGGTGGCAGGTTAGACTACATATTTGGCAAAAATTTAGTTCATGGTAATGTCTGTACTTCACTGGTACGAGAGTTAGTTAGTGACCACTTTGCAATCCGAACAGACTATACTGTAGACAGCGACTCAGCTCCTAAATCACCTAGGCTCAGAAAAATTATCCCACCGGGCCTGGAGCATCACTTCAAGGCACGGGTCTATGACTGGTATAACACCTATGAAATAACAACTGTTGAAAAATTTTCTCAGGATTTAATCAAAGTTGTCACTGACTACTATAACACATGGGTCTGTTCACGAAAACTCTCGAAGAAAAAGAGGCCCCAGGCCTCCTATGCACCGGGGTGGATCAATGACCCTATTTTGGCCAAGGAACATAAACGGGTCCAGGAGCTTGCTAATTGTTATAAAGATAGTAAGACGACAGATAATCTTCTGCAGTTTCTTAAAGCCAACAAGGAATTCAGGGAATTAAAAACTCAGATTCGTAGTAAACATTGGGAACAATTTCTGCAAGGTATCAATAGTCAAACCTCTGTGGCTGACATGTGGAGAAAAATTAATAGGCTGACAGGTAAAACTCTCACAACGCCGCAGTTCCACAGTCCACAAGAGCAGGCTAATATGCTGCTAGAGCAGTGGGCCGGGAATTCTCAGCTAAGCTCACTCCCACAAGGGATAAAAGATCAACTAGACAAGTCGAAAATAGATCGGAACTTTAATATAGCAGTAGCCTGTGCTTCTGTTGACCCCTCCGACTTTGCCGAAATAACCGAGTGGGAACTAAGTAATGCCCTTCTGAAAGGTAAGGCAACCGCCCCTGGCGAAGATGGCATTGCTTACAGCGTCCTTCGTCACATTGCTCAGGTACCAGGCAACCCACTTTTGCACCTGTATAGACTCAGCCTATCACAAGGAATCATCCCAAGCTCCTGGACTAAAAGTTTAATCATTCCCATACCTAAACCTAATACTGACAAATACAGGCCCATTTCCTTGACCTCCTGTCTGTGCAAAGTACTTGAGAGGATAATACTGAACAGGCTTATGTTTCGCATAAATGCTAAGTTCTCCCAGGGCGTAGCAGTCAGCACTGTTTTGCAGAATATTTAACAAACACAAACCCAGGCATGCAAATCGTATTTCTTGATCTTAAATCTGCCTTTGATATTGCAAACAGAGAAATAATTCTTGAGCAACTAGCTACTTTTGCTATTCAGGGAAAACTGTTAACATGGATTCACATGTATCTATCGAATCGGTCGGCTCAGGTACCCTACAGAGGTATTAAGAGTACTCATACAAAAGTATTTGAACTCGGCACACCTCAGGGAG
>NC_051388.1:1432804-1435304 GCF_015228065.2 Penaeus monodon
TGTCAGAGCAGTGGAATGATATTTGATTTTCACTCCAGTTCAAATCTGGGAAAGTCGCAAAAGCAGGGGAGTTGGCGAATTTACTCCACACCCTTTGTCGACTTTAACCCAATCGGCACGTTTGGCAAGAATACATGCCATGCCCACTGTAACACAGGTTTATTTATTGTATTCACACATAGATGGCTCTACAAGTGCTTAGTCATCAAGGGGTCACTTATTAGTCCTACCTTTCTCACCTGTTTACCCTTTTCCTTGACTTTTGGAAAGGATCTTTTGCATTATTTCATTGTCTTAAATGTTAACAGGATTTTAATAATACTTTAATAATCATAACATCAATAACAATGATAACAGTATTGATACCAATTGTATTAAAAGGAAAAACGCATTTTCACGCCAATTCAAGGAATGGGGAAATCAAGATCAGTCAGTAGGGCCTACTGATAGACTCCTTGGAGGCTGAGCACATGCCTTTTGCACTGGAGTTCATATAAAGTGATATTTTCTTATCTTATAAATATGTAATTGATAGTTGTCTTTACATCCCCGTTAGCTAATGATAATATAGAACAAAATATATGAAATGAGAGAAATACCAAATAAAGGTTATCAAAGGAGAAGAAACCATGGACAATACACACACACACACACACACACACACATATATGTATATATATTATATATATATATATATATATATATATATATATATATATATATATGTATATATGTATATATATATATATATATTATATATTATTATATATAATATTATATATATATATATATATATATATATATATATGCGTGTGTGTGTATGTGTGTGTGTGTGTGTGTGTGTGTGTGTGTGTGTGTGTGTGTGTGTGTGTGTGTGTGTGTGTGTGTGTGTGTATAGAGACAGACAGACAGAGGCAGACATTGACATACAAACAAACAGAGACATAATATGTGCGCGTGAGACACACACAGACAAAAACATAGTAGGTGTGCGAGACAGAGAGGGAAAAAAATATCTTCAATAAACCTATCCCTTCACTTAGCTTAGGACAACTAACGTCACAATATATAACAAACCATTATTTTTCTACAAGTTACTCAAAATAACCGATTCTGGACAATGCAGTGTTCGATATCGTTACTTAGGACTTCGATATCAGTCTGGAAAATGTCGTTTCGATGGAAAGTGGCCTCGCCCTTCTCCACCGACGAAATAATTCAAACACACTCTTTCCTCACTCACTAAAATGCATTCCCTGTACAAGCAGCGTCTCAAGACTGGTAAGAGGCTCACTTTGTGGTGTTGTCGTCAGCAATGTATAACTTTGATACATTACATACATACACACACGCATAATTAATGTAAATATGCATACGTCGCATGTGCCTCAGTTCCTGGTTTCTTGCCGAATGGTTATTAATTCAAGTGAAAGAAACATCCTCCCTGCATTTTTTATCCCTCCAAAAACTGACTTTAAATTCCACTTGCATTAAGAGTAGCGATTCTTTATAAATGAATAAATTTAAAACAAAAAATAAAAAAATTAAAAACACCTTTCATACTTGCTCTGTTCTGCCACACGACATCAAGACAAATCAAGGGGAAAAAAAGAAGGAAAAATTACACTTACTTCCGTATCCCGCTTAGTGCACAATTTACCTCAGACGCAACTTTTTTTTTGCTTAGAAATCTAAGAATGTTATTAAATAGCTTGTTGGAATACCGGGCTACACTGATTAGAACACTAATCTATTAATGCTAGATCAGATGGAAAGATGAGAAAGGTTATACGATTCGGGATATTTCGTTATACTCGTATATTCACAGGGCAAAGGCCGTTGTTAACTTCTCTCGCCTTTTTTTTTTTTTTTTTTTTTTTTTTTTTGAGTAAACATAAAAATTAGTGCTCGTAAATACAAACACAGCGACACCTACATGAATACAAACACACACACACATATATAAAATATATATATATATATATATATATATATATATATATATATATATATATATATATATATATATACCTTAATACCAAGTGGAAAAGAATAATAAAATTTGCGAGTCTTTGGCACGTGTGGGACCTACCGTCAGTAGAATTAATGGTGATGGGGATTATATACAAACATACGCATACACACACACACACACACGCACACACGCACGCACGCACACACACACACACACACACACACACACACACACACACACACACACACACACACACACACACACACACACACACACACACACACACACACAATTTTGTTCAACAGCCATTTATTCCACTGCAGGACTAAAGTCTCTCTCATTACATTACTGAGAGATTATTTGGCAGTTCCACCTTTTCCTGATTGGATGCCTTTCCCCGACACCTGCGTTTTACCTCTCGAGGCGAAACGTGTATGTCGTTGCCTCGCCGTGAGATCGGGCTCGAGCAAGCAGTCGGAGCGCAGGCCTTTGACAACTGTCGCGGTGGGATTAGACCGTGATGGT
>NC_051388.1:1440304-1455535 GCF_015228065.2 Penaeus monodon
ATATATATTATAAATATATATATATATAATATATATAATTCGATTTTCCACTCGCCCCGCATTTGCAAAAAAAAAAGCGATCCGGGTTGCGTGTGAAACAGGAAAGGAAAAATTTTCCTTTCTTGACAAAAAAAACGGACGCCATTCAAAAGGGTTTTACAGAAAACCTATTTTTGGCGGTTTTTATAGTATCAGGGACGTCAGAATACGTACGAACTAAATTTTCATTTTATAAACTGTAAATTTACCATACAGGCAAAAAAAAAATATTGTTTACATTGCGGAAAAAAATAAAAAAATAGTCCGATTACTAGAATTAAGTATATCGAACAAAGATGGTGAAAAATGACGAGTGTAAAAAAACCCGGGAAAAATGAGATAAAATGAAAAAAAAAAGAAATCTATTAAATTAAAATGAAAAAGAAAATCAAGTAAAACAGATTTTGGGTTTAAGAACGAAGCAAAAAGAAGATCCATTTTAATGAAGAAAAAAAAAAACGGCTATGAAAAAGGAGAAACTTCACTAAAAAATACAAAAACAAAAGAAAAAATAAAAAACCAAATAAAAAGGGTAGGCCCCCCCCCCCAAAAAAAAAAAAAAAAAAAAAAAAAAAAAAAAAAAACAGGAGGACAAGCGAAAGGGCCCGGGCCGGCCGAAAGACGGGAAAAGAGTGGCGGGGGGGTGCTCTTGAAAGCCCCAAGTGGGGAGGGTTGGGGTGGTCACCTACAAAATGTGTGTGTTTTGTGGTGTGTGGTCGCGGTGTGTGTGTGCGTGCGTGCGGCCCCGATGGACAAGGCCTAAAGCACTGGCCCGACCCTACGGTTAATCCACCCCGACAGTTTCAAAAAGGCCCGCGCTCCCACTGCTTTCTCGAGCCCCACTCACGGGAGGGAACGACATACACGTTTCGCCCCGAAGGTAAAACGAGGTGTCGGGGAAAAGGCCCAACGGGAAAAGGGGAATGCCAAATAATCTTCAGAAGTAATGGAGAGACTTTGTCCCGCAGTGGAATAAATGGTGGAAAAAAATTGTGTGTGGTGTGTGTGTGTGGTGTGTGTGGTGTGTGTGTGTGTGGTGTGTGGTGTGGGGTGTGTGTGTGTGTGTTGGGGTGTGTGTGGTGCGGGCGTGTGTGCGTGGTGGGGGTGTGTGTGTATGGTTGTTTTTATATAATCCCCCTCACCCTTAAATTTACTCGGTAGGTCCCACACGTGCCAAAGACTGCAAATTTTATTATTTTTTTACGGGATTTAAGGATTATATATATATATATAATAATATATATATATATATTTTATATATATATATATATAATGTATTAGTGTGGGGTTGTTTGTATTTATGTAGGTGCGCTGGTTTTTATTTCGAGCCAAATTTTTTTTGTTTGCTAAAAAAAAAAAAAAAAAAAAAAAAAAAAAAAAAAAGGCGAGAAAAGGGTAAAAAGGGCCCTTTGCCCGGGAAAATATACGAGTTAACGAAATACCTGAATCGTATAAACCTTTTCCTTTCCATCTGATCAGCTTTAATAGATTATGTTCTAATCAGTGAGCCCGGTTTCCCAAACAAGCTATTTAAAAACATTTTTAGATTTCTAAGAAAAAAAAAAATTTGCGTTGGGAAAATTGTGCACTAAGGGGATACGGAAGTAAGTGTAATTTTTCCTTTTTTTTTTCCCCTTGATTTGTCTTGATGGTGTGGCAAAACAGAGCAAGTATAAAAGGGTTTTTTAAATTTTTTTTATTTTTTTTTTTAAATTTATTCATTTATAAAAAATCGCATTTAAGCAATGTTTTAAATCAGTTTTTGGGGGGATAAAAAATGCGGGGAGGATTTTTCTTTCACTTGAAAAAACCTTTCGGCAAAAAACAGGAATGGGCACGCGACGTATGCTTTTTACATTATTTGCGTGTGTGTAGTAAAAATGTATCAAAGTTTACATTGTGACGAAAACCACAAAGTGAGCCTCTTACCAGTTTTGAGCGCGTTTGTACAGGGAATGCTTTTTAGTGAGTGAGGAAAGATGTGTTTGAAATTTCGTCGGTGGAAAAGGGGCGAGGCCATTTTCCATCAAACGACATTTCAGACTGATATAAAAGTCCTAAGAAACGATATCGAACAGCATTGTCCGAATCGGTTTTTTGAAACTTTAGAAAAATAAGGTTTGTTATATATTGTCGTAGTTGTCCTAAGCTAATGAAGGGATAGGTTTATGAAGTATTTTTTTCCCTCTCGTCTCCACCCCTATATTTTTTTGGGCTGTGTGGTTCACCCCAAATATTATGTCTCGTTTTTTTGTATGTCAAGTCTGCCTCTGTCTGTCTTTTCCCTATCCACAACACACCACACAACCAACAACACACACATACACACACACACACACAACACCACACACACAACAACACAGCATAATATAAAATATAATAATATATATATATATATATATATATTATATATATATATTTTTATTTTAAAAAACAAAAAATAAATATATATATATATTATATATATATATATAAATATATATATATATACATATATGTGTGTGGTTGTGTGTTGTTGTATTGTCCAGGGTTTTTCCTCCTTTGAAAAACCTTTATTTGGTTTTTCTTATTTTATATTTTTTTTCTATATTATCATTAGCTAACGGGGATGTAAAGAAACTTCATTACATATTTATAAAATAAGAAAATACCTTTTATATGAACTCCAGTGAAAAAGGCATTGCTCACCTCCAAGGAGTCTACAGTGGGCCCTACGACTGATCGATTTTCCCCATTCCTTGAATTGGCGTGAAAAAACGTTTTTCCTTTAAAAATTGGTACAAAACTGTTATATTGTATTTTTGTTATGTTATTTAAAATATTTTTAAAATCCCGTTAACATTTTAAAACAATGAAAAAAAGCAAAAGTCCTTTCCAAAAGTCAAAGGGAAAAAAGGGAAACAGGTGAGAAAGGTAGGACTAATAAGGACCCCTTTTGATAAGCACTTTTAACCATCTATGGTGAAAACAATAAATAAAACCCGTGTTCAGTGGGGATGCATGTTTTTTTGCCAACCCCTTTGGGGGGGTTTTTTTAAAATCGACAAAGGGTGTGGAAAATTCGCCAACTCCCTGCTTTTTCGACTTTCCCAGATTTTAACTGGAGTGAAAAAAAATTCATTACTGCTTGACAACCAGCATAAAAGAGGTCTGAAAATGGGAATAAAAAAAATAAATAATAAACAGGGGTTTTAAAAAAGTTATGCCCGAAAAGCCGCGCTGATTAAGACCCTTTCTTCGATTTTTTTTAGGTCCAATTTTATGTAAACTTGCCACGGGAATTACCACAGGGAAATTTTTTAAAATCCAGTATGCAAATAAGTTCAAATGGGGTGAAAAGGTTTTTACATGGGGGAAACTGTTAGACACGTTTGTTTTTTTGATTTTAATATATGTTTTATTTTTTTGTTTTGACAACCAGCGTAACAGTGCTTTTTAACAAAGGCTAGGGGAGTCTGAAATGGCAAAAAAAAATTCCCACTTTTAAAAAACGGAGGGGGGAAAGGGCAAAACCCCAGTCGCTGAAATTTTTTTTAACATAAAAAGAAAAAAACGAATAAATTATCTCATATCACCCAAAAATTTTTTTTTTTTTTTACTTTCAAGAAATAGATAAATATTCTCGAATTTTTTCACACCAACACGTGCACATTCAACACACACCAACACACACACACCACACACAAAAACCCCACACACACACACATACAACACACACACCACAACACACACACAACACCACACACACAACACCCCACCCACACACACACACAACACAACACACACAAACCACTACCCCACCCCCATACCAGCACACCACACCAACTACACACACAACACACACAACACACCACCACACACACACACACACACCACCTCATACCCCGTAAAAAAAAAGGGAAAAAAAATTTAAAAAACCTTTGTTCCTTTCAAACGGTCCTCATGTTCTCTGCCGCGATAAAGGGTCGCTTTCCCCTTCCGGGTCGTGGCTTTGGGGTGCGTCGTGGCCCGCCGTCCCGGGCCCCCCAAAGCGCCCTTTTCCCGCAAATTTCCGCTCTCGCAAAAAAGGCTGATGACGTCACGACAACTTGAACTGCCACGGTTGCCTTGAACACTTTTAGACTCTCCAGTGCGCGACCAAGTGCAGCGCCCAGCCCTGGTGCGACCTTGGTGCCTCCCCGCAGACCAGGTTACTTGTCTGACATATCGTCATCCCGGCTCGCGGAGACCAACATGGCCGATTCTGTTTGTTCAACGACGTAAAGGACTACCTGCAGGGGAATTATCCAGGGACGACACATATATCGCAGACCCTTTAAGGGTGTAAAAAACCTTTGCGGACGGAATCTACGACATGTACACACGAGATATGTTTTATTTCCCTTCAGAGTATAAAAACCCCGGGTTTCCTGCTCGATTTAGGGCTCCGGTCACCTTTCACATTGCAAGCTCTTCACCCAAGCGGCGGATTGAGTTTATGTTTTTTAAACTTGGCGAACGGGAAGTCCCAAATAGGGTGTCCCCCGTGGCCACTTTGGAGTTCAGCTCGATTCTTGTTCGGTACGTTCCCCGGTCCTGCAATTTCTTCACCCAGGAAATGTGATTAAGGCCCCGCCCCCAGCAGAAAGGGTTTCCTGTCGGTCCAGAAAGTGAACGGGACAAATTTTTCAGTTCTGCACCTTGAAGTCTATTGGAAGGAGCCCCGTGGGAACAACCTTAAATCGGCTCCGTTGGACAATAATGCTTGGATATTGGTATATTATATAAATGAATATATATATATATTATATATATATAATAATATATATAAATATACTATATTATAAATTGTGTTTTTGTGGGGGTTTATGTGTGTTGTGTGGTGTGTGTGTGCGTTTTGGTTTTTGTGGGGGTTGTGTGTGTGTGTGTGGTGTGTGGGGTTTGTTGTGGTGCTTTGGTGGGGTGTGTGGGTGTGTGTTGTGTGTGTGTTGTGTGTGTGTGGTGTGGTGTGGTGTGATGTGTGTGTGTGGGCGTGTGTGTGTGTGTTGTGTGTATTATGGTGTGTTTATACATGATATATACATATAAATATATAATATATATATATTTTATAATATAATATCACATTAATTATATAATATATATATATATAATATAATAATCACATTACATAATATAATATATATATAATATATATATATAATAATATAATATATATATTAACCACAAAAACACCAATATTATAAATATATATGTTAAATAATAGGTATATAAAAATAGTAATTACATATACAGTAATATATTTATCTATACATTATAGTATATCTAAATATAATATAAATACAAGTATATATATGATTATACATGCCCACCCACCCACCACATGTGTGGTGGTGTGTTGTGTGTTTGTATGTTGTTGACACAAATTTAACTTAGTTTTTCCTAATTAATTGGCCACGGGTTGAAGAATGAATTTTTAATTGCAAATTTCTATAAAAGTGTTAATTTTCTATTTTAAATCATGAATTAGAATTTTGAACTTTGTTCGATCTTCGGCAGGCCTTTATATCAATAAAAAATATTTTTAGTGTTTTTACTACTATGTTGGGATAGTGATTCAAAGTCGTTATACTTATCAAGCAATTTTCAAAAGACTCTTAAAAAAATTGACTGGTATTTTAATTGAGAGAGTAATGACCATCAGTACCCCCATTTCAACACAAGCACAAAATAGCGATAAGAAATTGAATTTACTGTGTCAAAACCTTTTAAACCCCAATGGGCACGTTTGGCAAGAATACATGCCATGCCCACTGTATCACGGGTTTATTTTGTATTAAACCAAGATGGCTCAAAAGTGTTTAGTCAAAAGGGGTCATTTTATTAGTCCCCCTTTTCTCCCTTTTTCCCCTTTTTTCCTTTGACTTTGGAAAGGATCTTTTGCATTATTTCATTGTTTAAAAATGTTAACAAGATTTAATAATATTTTAATAATTAACTAAATAACAATAATAACAGATTGATGTCAATTGTATTAAAAAGGAAAAACGCATTTCCCGCCAATTCAAGGAAGGGGGAAAATCAAGTCAGTCAGTGGGGCCCTACTGATAGACCCCCTTGGAGGCTGAGCACATGTGGGCCTCTGATGTAAAAAAATTCACAAAAACTAAAAGGGACAGACATAAATCCGGGGGATTGGGTTAAGCGTACACACATCCCCATGGAAAAGGAAATTCCGTACTAAGCCCAGCCAAAAAGTATTTATTATACATAATATATTTATTAGTTTAGTTTACCCTTTTTTTAACCCTGGTAACGCACACGTGGGCAAGTGGGTCTTTTGATGCATGGTTATAACTATAAGGTTTACTTTTTCAATTTTGGCTATAACAATTATGAAAGTACTATATCAATTAAGAAAGGAAAAATTTACAGTTTTTTTTCTATCATCTGCCACGCCGGCGTAAGCTTGGGCGGGAAAAGGCATTTACTTTGATAGCAGTCATGTGATGCTACACCCAAAATTTAGGGTATAATATAATAATCTTCTAAGACACAGAGGATAAAAAATGTTACTATTTTCCCAACCCAAGCTAGGGGGCCTGAAAGGCTGTAACACAGGGACTCTGAGATAAATGTACAAGGTTCGCTTATATTCTTCATTTAACAGTTAACTTAGTTTTTGCATTACAAATTCTGAGCTGCCAATGCAATCTATATCCAAGCCTGATTCTTGCGGTTACAAATACCCTGTCTTGTTCTTTTTTTATAAAAAACCATAGGTGAAAAATCTTCCCAAAACCCGGGTCATAATGCTTTATGCAAGTTTTCAGGGGTTGAGAATTAATTAACTCAGTAAAGTCCTTTTTAAAGGGAAGCTTAATATTGTATAAAACCCGGGAAATAGGTCCCCCAAGATCTATATCCAACTTTGTTGTCCCATGGATTTTCCCAGGCGATCGGATGACATCCCTGGGGATTCCAACATCGATGGAATCCACATAAACGATATCATGGCCCGTTTTTTTTGAAACGATACACTTTATCCGATGTCTTTTGCGATATTAAACTGCCCCTTTGTCTAGAGTTTTCAGACCGGAAGCACTCTGTAAATCAAAAATATTACCCCCGAGCCTGATTCAAAGAAATTCGGGGGGCCTGAGATTCCTGCAACTAGTTGCGTAGTGCAGCCCAGTCAAAACCCTCCTACAAATTGGGTCAAGATATTGTTTTTATATACAACAAAAGCACACCCTGCTCTACCCCCCAGACTGCAAGGCCCCGTCATGTAGCATTCATATGCATTGGATAGATTTAAAAGATGCTCTTTTATAATTGAAAGTGCTTGTTTAAGTATAGGGGGGGGGACAAGCTTTTTGGGGGCAGCCCGTATATATACTTGGTCCGACTTTTTCCAGGGGGGGAAGAAGTCCATGTAGGGTCTTTTTTGGGGTATGTTCGCTGAGCAAATTTGTTTAACATGTATTTGTACCATGGGTTTGAGTAAGAATCGGTGTTGTCAGCAAGGTAGTCCTCGTTCTGGTTTAGTTGTCTTGGAACTTGAAAATGGGGGGTTTCTAATTGATTTGAACCAAATGGGTATTTTTAATAATTTCTTTCGAAACAAGGGGAAGTTTAGTCGGTTCTATATTCACAATTCGTTGTTTTAGGGGCACCAAGAATGACCCCATGGCTTCATTTTTAATGTTCAAACTAGTCAACTCTGATTCCTTGTACAACCTAGGGGCAATCATGATAATCTATCGACCGTATGTATGACAAGTAAAAGAGTCTGCAAATTGACATTGATACCCTGGGCTTTGCCAAAAAGTGTCCTAAATGGTTCAGCCCCCCCCAGCCTTTTCTTTGGTTTTGATGAACTCTGATCATTTTCAATCACCCCCAAAGGGATTTTTATTTATCAGGAAACAGCTCAATGTATTTTTTGAAACCTTGGCAGAGGGATTTTCTTTGGGGTTAAAAGCCTTTGGTTTTTCAGCGAGATTAAAAAAACCACCTCAAAGCCCTTTCTGAGAGTATATTGAATCTCTTGTTCTTTCCTCGGATGAGGATTTATGCAAATTCATCGGCATAAAAAAAATGGATCGTTTTCCCCCATGGTATATCGCCCCGTAATTATGCATTAAATGTTAAAAGCATGGGGGTAAGTAACCTCCCCGAGGGGGTGCCCAGTTCAAAAACTTTTTTATGAGTACTCTTAATACCTCTGTAGGGTACCTGAGCCGACCGATTGATGAAAATGTGAATCCAGTTTAAAGTTTTCCCTAATACAAAAGTAGCTAGTTGCTCAAGAATTATTTTTGTTTTCAATATAAAGGGGAGATTTAAGATCAAAAAATACGATTTGCTGCCTGGGTTTTTTGTTTGTTAAAATTTTGCAAAAAAGTGCTGTGCTAGCCCTGGGAGAACTTAGCATTTATGCAAACAAAACCTGTTCAGTTTTTCCTTCAAGTACTTTGCCAGACGGAGGTCAAGGAAAAAGGGCCTGATTTGTCGTATTAGGTTTTGGTAGGGAATGATTAAACTTTTTGTCCAGGGGTTGGATGATTCCTTGTGTAGGCGGTCTAACGGGGCAAAAGTGGGTTGCCGGGGACCTGAGCAATGTGCGAAGGGGCGCTGTAAGCAATGCCTCTTCGCCAGGGGCGGTTTCCTTCCTTTTAGAAGGGCATTACTTAGTTCCACTGGTTTTTTCGGCAAAGTGGAGGGGGCAACAGAAGCACAGGCTACTGCTATATTTAAAATTCCGATCATTTTTACTGTCTAGTGATTTTTATCCCTTGTGGGGGGGAGCTTTGCTGAGAATTCCCGGGGCCCCTGTTAGCAGCATATTAGCCCGCTTTGTGGATTGGAAAATGCGGCGTTGTGAGAGTTTTACCCGCAGCCTATTAATTTTTTTCCCCCATGTGCCACAGAGGTTTTACATTATACCTTTCGAAAATTTTTCCAATGTTTACTACGAACTGAGTTTTAAATTCCCCGAATTCCTTGTTGGGTTTAAAAAACGCAAAGATTATCTGCGTCTTACTATCTTTATAACAAACAAAAACTCCCGGACCCGTTATGTTCCTTGGCCAAAAATAGGGTCATTGATCCCCCCCGGTGCTAGGAGGCCTGGGGCCTCTTTTTTTCAGAGTTTTTTGTGAACGACCCATGTGTTATGTAGTCATGAATTTGATTAAATCCTGAGAAAATTTTTCAACAGTTGTTATTTTATAGGGGTTATCCAGTCAAGACCCCCGCCTTTAAGTGTGCTCCGGCCCGGTGGGAAATTTTTCTGAGCCTAGGTGATTTTTGGAGCTGATCGCTGTTACAGTATGTCTGTTCGGATTGCAAATGGGACTAACTAAATCTTACCGTGAAGTCAGCATTACATGAACTAAATTTTGCCAAAAATGTGTTAAAATGCCACCCCCAAAAATTTACCCCCAAACCGGCCGTCCCCCCCCCCTTTCCCATTTTTTAAAACCTGGGTTTTCCGGGGGTGCCGATTATGCCCCGATCTCCTTTTTGAAAATTTTGAAAACTTCCCCTTAATATCTGGTTCTAAAGTGTGAGCCTTGGATTTTTAAGTGAAATTTTTATTTTTTTTTTTTTTTTTTTTTTAATTTCCAAAAAGTGGCTTTTTTGAAAAATTGGGGGGCCCCTTGGGGGCCCGAAAAGGTTCTTTGGGATATAAAATTAAAGTGGGGAAAAAAACAGCTCATTTTATATGAGAATTGAATATTTTTTCGTTTTAATTAATTTTTTGTGGCATGTATTCCCTTTTTTCCAAAAATCAAAATTTTATTCACATAAGAAAAAATAACTTATGATTATTTTCATTTAGAGGAGCGTTTTACCAAAAAATTATTTTAAAAATTTTAAACATTTTTCCTTTTTTTCCCCCCCCCCCCTTTTTGTGCAACAGATGTTTATGTGCTACCCGGGGTTATTTGTTTGGTAGGTCACCCCCCTTGGTTTAAAATTCAAGCATTTTCCCTTTTTTTATACAAATTTTAGACATGAAAAATACTTTTATTTTTTTCATTTTGTTGGCCCTTACTTAAAATTATTTTTTTAACCATTTCTTTTGGTTTAAAAACCTTTGTTCCCTTTCAGCCAGTCCCTTCCGGTTTTGGGGGATTGCCCCCTGGGGGCCCCGGGGGTAAATTTTCCTCGGCGTCCGGGGGGGGAGGGGGGGGGGGTTTTTCCGTCCAGGATGCACGCCCCCGGAAACCCTCTGGAGGATCCCTCTCTTCCCACCTTTCCCCCGCTGCAACCCCTTTTTATTCCCTTTCCCCCCCACCCCCCAAAAAAACCCCTTTGGAGGGGGGAAATTCTCCTTTGGGGGTTTACCCCAACCCGGGGGTTCCCCCCTGGTCCTTGGGTTTGGGGGGGGCCCTGGGCATCCCTTTTGGTTTTGGGGGGGGGGACCCCCCAAGGGGGGGCCCTCCCCCAGGCCAGGGAACCGTTTTCCCCCTGGCTGGGGCGGAGGGAGGCTTTCCTTCGCCATCAGGGGGGAAGTTGGGGCCCCCTGCCCAGGTTCCTTCCCCTTTTAATCAGTACTGGCCACTTCCAGCATTTGCGAACCGGGGGCTCTCCCCCCCCACTTGGGTGGCGGGGGCCCGGAATTTGGCGGGGGTGGTTTTTTCCCCCCAAAAGGGAGCGGGGTTCCCACCCGTGCTTGGGTTGGAACCGGGTGTCACTTTTTGCGCCGGTGGGCCCCAAAGGACATCATATTTTTTTTTCGGTTTCACCCCAAAATTTTAAAAGGAATCCCCTTTTCAAAAAACCCCCAAGATTTTTTGGACAGCGTAACATCTGAGGAATTCTCCTCGCACAAGGCGAGGGGGGGCCCCGGGATGTTGCCACCCGCGCACATTTTTTTTTCTTGGGCCCCTTGGAAACTAACTTCTTTTGGACTTCCCATTTGGGCCTTTTTTTTTTTCGATCACAAGGGGAAAAACCTCACCCCAAGTGCCCCCGGGCTGGATTTTTTTCCAAGGGGAAGGGGTTATGTGGTGGAAAAATTTTGGGGGGGGGGTGGGGTTTTCCCCCTCCTTTCCCCTTATGGGAATTTCGGTTTATGTGGGGGAAGGGGGCCTTGGGTGGCCC
Source organism: Penaeus monodon (assembly GCF_015228065.2). Classification (NCBI taxonomy): domain Eukaryota; kingdom Metazoa; phylum Arthropoda; class Malacostraca; order Decapoda; family Penaeidae; genus Penaeus; species Penaeus monodon. Next base: position 1,451,438 of record NC_051388.1, read on the forward strand.
TTTGGGCGTTTTAATGCCCCGGCCCTGGGCATCACCTAAGGGTTCCCCAAACCTTTTTCCCAAGACCTTTTTGAAAAATTGTAGGGGGATCATTTTTTTAATATTTTTCGCGGAAAACAATAAATTAAAAATCTTTTAAATTCCTTTTAAAAAGGTTGGGTTTAAAATTTAAATTTCCCCCCCTTCGGGGGGCAATCATCCTTTTTAAAAAAATTTCTTTCCTTCAGAAAATTAAAATTTTTCCCAGGAAAGGGTCTAATCCTCATTTAAATTTAATTTCCTTCTTTGGGAAAAATTTTAATCCCTCATTTGTAAATTGTGATCATTCAGAAATATAAAATTAATCCTTTATTCGTAAAATATTTTTAATCCTTCATTTGTAAAATAAAAATTTCCCCTCTTCATTCATGAAAATAATAACCCTTTCTTTGTGAAATTAGTTTAAACCCTTTATTCATGAAAATATTTTTTAAACCCTTCATTGTAAATATATAACATCCTTCATTTGAAATACCAAATTTTAAAACCCTTTCCCTTGTGAAAAAAATGATTCAAAAAAAAAATGATTTCAATTATTTAATATGAAAAATAACGAGTTTTTCCATAAAAGTTTCATTTTGTTTGGCTAAGAAGAAAAAAAGAAAGAAAAAAAGAAAAAAGGAAAAAAAAGAAATGAAGCAGAGAAAATACTTTTTTTTTCTTCCTGACTGGCTTTACAATTTTTTGCGGGGCACTCAAATTTTTGCTTTTATTTGGAACACCAAAATGCATAATCAAAAGTTCGAAAACACATCGACTTTTTCTTTGAAATACCCAGATAAGAATGTTTTTGCAGTTACCCTATATATTTCCCCGGAAACTGATAAACTGAAAAAATTTACGGGCGGGTTGACAATTAAAAATGCTATAAACACACATGTATGACAAATTTATATTTATATATATATAAATATAAAATTATATATATATTTTTATATAATATATAAATTTAAAACACAAACACCACAAACAAACACACACACCACTATATGATATATATATATATAATATATTAATATATATAAATATTTTAAAAATTAAATATATAATTAATAATATATATATAAGGTGTGTGTGTGTGGTTGGTGCGCAATATATAATACTTTATAATATATAAAATTATTATATATATATATAATATATATATTATATACCTATATATGTGTATATTTATACAATATTAATATATTTTTATATACAAAATTATATACATATAAAATAAAATATATATATTAATACATAACATATACACATACATATAATATATAAAAAATATATATACTATCCCTATGTATATAGATCACACACAGGTGGCAAACACTGTGATTCCCCCCTATAAAAAACAATCAAAATTTTTGGGGCATCTATAAATGAAAAGACTGCGGTGGTAAACCTTCTTTAAAAATCCTACCCGGGATTTTCTAAGGCAATTCTTTTGTCTTTGCGGCCTCGTTCTGGTAACCCCGAGAAAAATCGAGAGCTGGGTTCCTTGGCAGTCTGTTGTCGCCGGGACCTTTTTTGGGAAAACACTTGAAAAGTGGGGTCTCGCCGCCCCTTTGGACCACCAGCTGTGTGGAGAGATGGAATCTGCTGCATGGGCAACGCTGGCCCTCCCCTTCTTTCCCCAAGGAGTGTTAAAATAAAAATGTATAGTCAAAAGCAACTGATGGTGGCCTCTGTTTTAAAATTATATATATTTTTTTGGGCAATTCCTAGCATCGTCTCCCCTCCCTCTCGGGCACTTATTAATTTCCCCCCAGAAATTTTTGGCTTAGCCATGTTTCTGATCCTAGGTCATAAGGGGGGGAAGCCTTTGGGTTTAAAAGTTTTTTTTTTTAAAATAATGGAAGGGACCCTTTTTAGTTGTACTGTGTCTGCCGAAGGTGCTCCAGGTTTAGACTGGGGGTTTTTATTTCCTTTTCACAGATGTGTTTGTCTGTACGAGTTGCCCTGCCCATACCTAAAGCATTTCGTTTTGACATGCATTTGTTAAAATTGAATTTATTGTTGAACATGCTTAGCTTTTTCTTGTTATATAGCCGACAAAGTCCGATTTTGAGACTTTTCCAAATCGGACGTTTTTTAAGTTGGCATTTCTTTTTGCAGATTCACTGAAGAAAACAATATCATTGCAAATCTTTATTGTTCAGGATTTTTCCCTTTTTTTATACCCTTTCCGCTCGCCCCATTCTAGCTTCTTAATATTTCCTCAAGGCAAGTGAAAACATTTTTTGGTGAGAAAGGTATCGCTCGTGATAAAACCTTTTTTAATTGGATTTATCGGTTTCCCTGTAGAGTTTGATGGTTGCTGCTATCTTTGTATATATCTCCAATATTTTACAATATCCCCCCTGTACTCCCTGTCTTTGAATAGCTTTAGTACTCATATTTGTACTAAGTCAAAGCCTTCATAATGATGAATACCATGCACAGGGTTTCCTTATTTTATTTTTTTTTCTTTTATTTTGGGTGAGCGTGTGGGAAGGGTGCGTTTTTAGGTGGTTAGAATCCCGACATAGCATTCAAATTTTGGTGCTTTTTTTGAACAGTTTGTATGTAAGAAAGGGAAAGGGTTTTTGCATTTTTCCGCCACATCAAAGGGAGCTTCCTTTATTATGTCATTGAACTTTTTTTGTTTTTTTTTTGGGCAATGTTTTTGGTCTTCTCGTTAAGAAGTGAATATTGTTTTGGTGTTTTAAAGGTTTTAAATTTTGTCGCTTGGCTTTTAAGTTAGCTAAATTTTTGGCTGCGCTTTTCGTATGATTTTTTCCTTTCCCTTTGAGGGAAATTTTAAATTTGGCCTCCGAGCATTCTGGGGTCCTGGCAACTTTTACTTTATAATAACTTTTTAAAACCCACTTTTTTTTTTTATTTTGTGCCTAGTTAAAATATGAAGTGAATTTCGTTTTTGATGTCAGAGGCGATTTTTCAGTCCATTTCCCTCTAATTTTTTTTCAAAGAATGATTCACTGTTGGGCTTTTCCCCCCTTTTATTCCGTTCCCTACTAGTTTTCTCCCTCGTTTTTTACCTTTTTTGATTTTAAGGTCTCATAATCTTTGGAAATGGGTTTTTACTCTCGCGGGCTAAATGAACTCTTCATAGAAGCTCTCATTTCTTTACGTGAGCAGGTTGGGGCATGACTTGAACAAACTTTTAACGTCCCTATTTTTTATTTTAATTTTTTACTAAGCCACTCTTTGCTTATATAGAGAATTTCCCGATACTCTTTTTTCCCAAACGTTTTTAAACCAAAAAACCTACCCCCATTTTTGCTTGCTACCCCGGGGTTTACTTTTCCCCGTAGAGCACGGTCCCTCATTTAGTACTTTGCTCTTCCCTAGTCTTCTAACTTCACAGAGTCCCCTAATATCCCCCTTAAAGAAAGGGAGTTCCTCAGGAAGTTTTGAACGGATTAGTTCTCATTGCCCCTTTTAAAATATTGCAAAGGTTCCTCAACGTGGGCGGCCTGTTGTTAACCGGGGGAAATTTTTCACCCCTGTTTCCCGGGGCGTCCTCATCGCCGCCTAAACCGGGGTTTCCTTTGCCCCCGGGGAATGAGGGCTGTTGTTCTGTTTGTGCAGTCAGGTTTTGATTTTAGAGGAGACACTGAGTTCTCCCAAATTGGCTTGGTGTTCTGGTGGGAGAGGGAAGTTTCGCCGGTTTGCCCTTTATAAGCCCCTCCCGCAGGGGGGCCCTGCGAGTGTGGACTTATAGCAGCAACTCAGGGGCCCGCCATCACCAGGGGAACTCCCGTTAGCATGGGGTCAGTATCAGAAGTGTATATATGTGGATTATATTTTATACCTAATTTTTTTTTATGCTGATACGCCCGGCAGACATAGTTGTTCACCCGCAAATGCCCTAAATACTAGATATGTTTTATTTTTGTGTATGCGAACAACACATGCGCACATCTCTTTTAAAACTTTGGCTATACATACACATACAATTACAGCCTACTATGTTGGTGGACACGGATGCGTACATACCCCTACCACACACACACTACAACACAATACATGCATACTATAATATATAAAAACCCCATACATAACACA
>NC_051388.1:1455635-1460904 GCF_015228065.2 Penaeus monodon
TTTTTCCCCTTGATTTGCCTTGATGTGTGGCAGAACAGAGCGAGTATGAAAGGTGTTTTTATTTTTTGTTTTAAAGTTATTCATTTATAAAGAATCGCTACTCTTAATGCAAGTGGAATTTAAAGTCAATTTTTGGAGGGATAAAAAATGCAGGGAGGATGTTTCTTTCACTTGAATAGTCAGTTTTTGGAGGGATGAAAATGCAGGGAGGATGTTTCTTTCACTTGAATTAATAACCATTCGGCAAGAAACCAGGAACTGAGGCACATGCGACGTATGCATATTTACATTAATTATGCGTGTGTGGAAGTATGTAATGTATCAAAGTTATACATTACTGACGACAACACCACAAAGTGAGCCTCTTACCAGTCTTGAGACGCTGCTTGTACAGGGAAGGCATTTTAGTGAGTGAGGAAAGCGTGTGTTTGAATTATTTCGTCGGTGGAGAAGGGCGAGGCCACTTTCCATCGAAACGACATTTTCCAGACTGATATCGAAGTCCTAAGTAACGATATCGAACACTGCATTGTCCAGAATCGGTTATTTTGAGTAACTTGTAGAAAAATAATGGTTATATATTGTGACGTTAGTTGTCCTAAGCTAAGTGAAGGGATAGGTTTATTGAAGATATTTTTTCCCTCTGTCTCGCACACCTACTATGTTTTTGTCTGTGTGTGTGTCTCTCACGCGCACATATTATGTCTCTGTTTGTTTGTATGTCAATGTCTGCCTCTGTCTGTCTGTCTCTATACACACACACACACACACACACACACACACACACACACACGCGCGCGCGCGCGCGCATATATATATATATATAATAATACATATATATATATATATATATATATATATATATATATATATATATATATATATGTGTGTGTGTGTGTGTGCGTGTGTGTGCGTGTGTGTGTGTGTGTGTGTGTGTGTGTGTGTGCGTGTGTGTGTGTGTGTGTGTGTGTGTGTGTGTGTGTGTATTGTCCATGGTTTCTTCTCCTTTGATAACCTTTATTTGGTATTTCTCTCATTTCAGATATTTTGTTCTATATTATCATTTGCTAACGGGGATGTAAAGACAACTATCAATTACATATTTATAAGATAAGAAAATATCACTTTATATGAACTCCAGTGCAAAAGGCGGCCCGGGATAGCGAGGCTGAGCAGAGATTTTGCAATTACTTTTGCCAATTACAAAAAAAAAAAAAGAAAAAAAAGAAGTAAATACCAATACGTCAGAATCGAAGTATTTCAATCAAATAAAGTACATACTTAATTCAATTTATTTAGATTTAAAGTATGTTACATACTGTAGTTGCTCGTCCAAACTTGAATCGGTAGATTAAGAAATTATACTTGCACCATTATAACTATAACTGTGACTGTTATAATTATAGCTTATATTTTGTTGGATACACTTATAGGATAATTATCCTTCCCATAATTAGTAGTGCTTGAATATGAATACAGTTGTAGGGCTGTTGTATGCCATAAAAAAAAAACGAGATACCTCGACCGTAATATTTAAAGTCGACAAAGGGTGTGGTCTAAATGCGCCAACTCCCCTGCTTTTGCGACTTTCCCAGATTTGAACTGGAGTGAAAATCAAATATCATTCCTCTGCTCTGACACACCAGCATAAAAATGAGTGTCTGAAACTGGGAATAAAGGCATGAAGTGAACTAATAAACAGGGATTTAAAATAAAAGTCATGTGATGCCTCGAAAAGCCGCTTGACTGTATTAGTGATCCTTTCTTCGATTCGATTGATGTAAACTTGCCACATGGAATTTATTAATCCATGTATGCAAATAAGATATACAAATGTGGTGAAAAATGGCTTTTTACATTGAGGGATGTAACTGTATAGACACGGTGTTGATTTTTTGAGTTAATATCATGTATTATTTCTTTGTTTTGACACACCAGCGTAACAGTGGCTGTTAACTAATCGGCTAGCGACGTCTGACATATGGCAAAAAAAAAATTTTCCCACTATTATAGAAAACGGAGGGTGAAAGGCAGAACCCAGTCTGGCTGAAATTTTATTTAACATAAAAAAGAATTATCTCATATCAGGCCAACAATTTTTTTTTTTTTTTACTTTCAAGAAATAGATAAATATTCTCGAATATTTTCATACACACACGTGCACATTGACACACACACACACACACACACACACACACACACACACACACACACACACACACACACACACACACACACACACACACACACACACACACACACGCACACACACGCACACACACACACCTCTATACACACGTATAAAAAAAGGAAAAAAATTGAAACCTTTGTTCCTTTACCACAGGCCCATCATGTTCGTCTCGCCCGCGATGAAGGTCGCTTTCCCTTCCGTGGTCGTGGCGTTGGCGGTGCAGTCGTGGCCGCCGTCCCTGGCCGCCCAAAACGCCCTCTTCCGCAAAGTTCCGCTCTCGCAAACAAGGCTGATGACGTCACGACAACTTGAATCTGCCACGGTTGCCCTGAACACTTTTCAGACTCTCCAGTGCGCGACCAAGTGCAGCGCCCAGCCCTGGTGCGACCTGTGGTGCCTCTCCGCAGACCAGTGTTTCTTGTCCGACATGATCGTCATGCCAGGCTACGCGGAGACCAACATGGCCGATGCTCTCGTTTGCTTCACACGACGCTACAAGGACTACGCTGCAGGGGCTATTATCCAGGGCACGACACATAATATCGCAGATCCTTTAAGGGTGGTAGAAAACCTTGCGGACGGAATCTACGACATGTACACACGAGATATGTGTTATATTTCCCTTCAGAGTAGTACAAATCACTGGTTCCTGCTCGACTTTAGGGCTCCGGTCACCTTTCACATTGTCAAGCTCTTCACCCAAGCTGGCGGATTGAGTTCTATGCTTTTGAACTTGGCGAACCTGGAAGTCCGAATAGGGATGTCTCCCGTGAGCCACGTTGGAGACTTCAGCTCGTATTCTTTGTTCGGCACGTTCCCCGGTCCTGCAACTTCATTCAGCCAGGAAATCGTGATTAAGGCTCCCGTCCCCATGGCAGCAAGGTTCCTGTCGGTCCAGAAAGTGAACGGGACAAATTACATTCAGTTCTGTCACCTTGAAGTCTATTAGGAAGGAGTCCTCGTGGGAACAACCTTAAATCGGCTCCGTTGGACAAATAATGCTTGTGATATTGTGTATATTATGTATAGATGAATATATATATATATATATATATATATATATATATATATATATATATATACATATATATAAATGTGTGTGTGTGTGTGTGTATGTGTATGTGTTTATACGTGTGTGTGTGTGTGTGTGTGTGTGTGTGTGTGTGTGTGTGTGTGTGTGTGTGTGTGTGTGTGTGTGTGTGTGTGTGTGTGTGTGTGTGTTTATACATATATATATATACATATATATACATATATAATATATACACACACACAAACACACATATATGTATAAATATATATATAAATATAAATATATATATGTATATATACATACGTATATCTACATATACATGTATATATATTTGTTTATACATATATATGCATATATCTAAATATACATATAAATACAATGTATATGTATGCATATATATACATTCACACACACCCACACACATATGTGTGTGTGTGTGTGTGTGTATGTTTGTATGTATGTACGTACACACACAATTAACTCTAGCTTTTCTAATTAATTGGCCACAGGTTGAAGAGTGAATATTTAATTGCAAATTTCTATAAAAGTGTTCAATTCTCTGATATCTTAATCATGGATTAGAATCTTGAACTTTAGCTTCGATCTTCGGCAGGCCTTCATAGTCAATGAAAATAGTTTTAGTGTTATTACTACTATTGCTTGGCATATGTGATTCAAAGTCGTAATACTTATCAAGCAGTTTCTCATAAGACTCCTTACTAAAACTGACTGGCTATTTTAATTGAGAGAGTAATGTACCATCATGTACCCCCATTTCAACTATCAATGCACAAAATAGCCGATAAGAAATTGAATTACTGTGTACAAAAGCACTTTAAGTGTACACACATTGCCATGGCAAAAGAAAATTCCGTACTAAGCACCAGTCCAAAAAGTACTTATTATACATAATATATATTATTAGTTTAGTTTAGTCCTTTATTTACCACCCTGGCTAACTGCACAGGCGTGGGCAAGCTGTGGTACATTTGATGCATGGTTATAACATATAATGGTATTACATTTCAATTTTAGGCTATAACATTATTATGATAAGTACTATATCAATTACAGAAAGGAACAATTACAGTCGTTTATCTACTCATCTGCCACGCCGGCGTACAGCTTGGGCGTGGAAAGGCATTGCTACATTTGATATGCAGTCATGTGATGCTACATTCCAAATTTAGGGTATAATATAAGTATATCTTCTAAGACATCAGAGGATATGAAATAGTTACATAGTTCTCCATACCTCAAGCTAGGTGGCCTGAAAGGCTGTAACACATGGCACTCTGAGATATAATGTACAAGCGTTCGCTTATATTCTTCATTACACAGTTTACACTTAGTTTCTTCGACATTACAAACTGTACTGAGCTGCCAATGCAATCTATATCCAAGCCTGATTCTTGCGGTTACAATATCACACTGTCTTGTTCTTGTTTTATATAAACCATAGGTGAATGAATCTTGCCTAAACCGGTCATAATGCTTTATTCTACAGCTTTCAGGGCGTTGAGAATTAATTAACTCAGTCAAGTCCTCTTTAAAGGAAGCTTTAATATTGTATAAAATCCTGGAAATAGGTACCCCAAGATCTATATCCACACTTTGCTTATCACATGCTGACTTTGCCAGGCGATCAGCATGATCATGCCTGGGGATTCTAACATGCGATGGAATCCACACAAAACGTATATCATGGCCTCGTTCTTTTGCACGATACACGTTTATCCTGATGTCATTTGCGATATTAACTGCACCTTTGTCTAGAGTGTTCAGAGCCTGGAGAGCACTCTGTGAATCACAGAATATTACCCCGAGCCTTGATTCAATAGAAATTCTGTGGCCATGAGTATTCCTGCCAACTCAGTTTGCGTAGTGCTAGCCCAGTCATGAACCCTCCTACAATCCTGGTGCTTCAGATATTGTTTTATAAAACAAAAGCACATCCTGCTCTACTCCAGACTGCAAGGACCGTCAGTGCATTCATATGCATTGGATAGAGTTTCAAGATGCTCATTTATAATTGCAAGCTGCAA
>NC_051388.1:1466004-1473954 GCF_015228065.2 Penaeus monodon
ACATTACCGGAGACATATCTGTAAAGTGTAAGTCATGATTGTTAGGCATATATATACAACCACACACACGCAAACACACACACACAACACACGCACACACAACACACACACCATCACACACACACACACCCACACACACACACACACACACACACACACACACACACAACATATTCTATATATATATATATATTTAGAGTAATATATATATAATATATATATATATATATAGTATATATATAATGTAAAAGAGCAAAACTTCTTAATTGTAATTCTAAGGTTAATCAATCTTTAACATTGTCTTATTATAATTTTTCTTCTTTCTCTCAAGATAAAACTTATGAAGGATAATTTTCTAATTTGTTCTCAACCTCATTTACATACATTAAATCATTCTATAGCCCTTATGAGTGTATAAATAGTTTCACTAGTTTTAACGAAACTTAATTTCAATCATCCAAATAATTATCAGTTTACACCAAGAAAAAAAAAAAAAAAAAAAAAAAATTAACACAATTAGTTCATTACAAAATTCAGGTTAGTCACTTTCGTTGCTGTGATAATCTTATATCTATTCAGTCGATGTTTCATACACTTAATATCTTTTAGAATTGAGTAAAGTTGAATAATCAAAAAACCTAAATAAAAACTCAACTATTGAAATTGAACATTCAAGAATTTTATATCTATCACTTTTTACAATCCAATAATATTAAAGATTTTATTTTGTTGAATAATTCAAGGGGGGATGCAGCAGGGACTGGAAAAATATGAAACAAAAGTACAGGTTTATAACTGTTCATCAAAAGAAGAAGAAGAAGAAAGGAAGAAGAAGAGAAAGAAGAAGAAGAAGAAGAAGAAGAGAAGAAGAAGAAGAAGAAGAAGAAAACACGCCTCTGACAACGGCGAGCAGGTACTACAAAAATTAAGCGCGAAATATTGTTTGATTCGAGCAAACGGCTGGCACGAGGCAGATGCCCCAAAAGAAAATATTGTCAAAATAGATGAAATTACTTTTAAAGATGAATTCTTGAAGTGAAATAAACAATGTTCATCACTGAGAGAAACAGAATGACAAACATTAATCTCAGAGTTTTTAAAATAATATTTGATTTAAGTAATTCGGAATAGTTCAGTTTCTCACGTATTTATTACAAGGATATTTTTTGCCATGTAATGAACAGAAAAAAACGAAAATAGGACACTTTTCATCAATGGTATACCTTCGCAGTTGATAATAAACAGTTATGAGAATGTGCGAGAGAGAGAGAGCGCTGAGGGAGAGGAAGAGAGAGAAGAGAGAGAGGAGATGAGAAGAGAGTGTAGAGAGAGAGAGAGAGAGAGGAGAGAGACCGAGAGGAGAGAGAGAGAGGAGAGAGAGGAGAGAGCGTATTAATATTATTTTCACAAATCGCCATTCGATTATTTATAAAAAGTAAATAGAGGAAATGCGCACCAAAGCGATCGGCATTTTTTCACGTACGCGACAGGGGCACAAGGGTCGCACGGGAGTTTTAAAAAGTCATAGGTAATGTAAAAAACAAAATGCGGGACAGATTTGTAACTACGCACGATCGCAGGGCTAGTACCTTTAAACAAGTCCACATGCTGCCATGTGGTACAGGTAAGTTGTCAACGATGTTTGCATAAGTAAAGTATCGCCATTTATGGTTAAAATCCACCACTGTGATTCATTAAAATCATCTTTAGAGTGACGCCACTTCACTGACGTTCAGCATTCTGTGCGTTCTTAAGAGAAAGTACAGCATCCACATATAACCGAATCCAGACTAGTCTTAATATAGCAAATGGGAGGCGGAGGAGATGTACGAAACAGTGACCGGATCTTTATGAGTGATAGCTTCCATGTCGGATGCTACGTAGAAATGTGAGGTGACGTTTTGGGTACTCAGAGGGAGAGGGGTAGAGGAGGAGAGGGTAGAGGGAGGGAGAGGGAGAGGGTTTTAGTGGGTAGAGGGAGGGAGAGGGGTAGAGGGAGAGGGAGGGAGAGGGAGAGGGAGGGGCGCTAGAAGTCGTAGAGGAAGGGAGAGGGAGAGGGGGAGAGGGTGAGGGGTAGAGGAAGGGAGAGGCAAGGAGAGTCGAGAGGGGTAGAGGGAGGGAGAGGGAGAGGGGTAAAGGAGGAGGAGAGGGAGAGGGGTAGAGGAAGGGAGTGAGAGGGAGAGGGAGAGGGAGAGGGGTAGAGGGAGGGAGGGTGAGGAGGGAGGAGAGGGAGGGGAGGGAGAGGCGAGGAGAGGGGTTAAAGGGAGGAGAGGGAGAGGGGTAAAGGGAGGGGAGAGGGAGATGGGTAAGAGGAAGGAGAGAGGGGAGAGGGAGGGGCGAGGGAGAGGGGAGGGGAGAGGGAGGGGAGAAGCGTAGAGGGAGGGAGCGGGAGAGGGAGGGAGTGGGAGAGGGAGAGGCGTAGAGGGAGGGGCGAGGGAGAGGGGTAAGGACGAAGGGAAGGTTTTCTGGCTCTCGGAGGGAGAGAGAGGAGAGGGCGGAGGGAGAGGCGTAGAGGGAGGGAGAGGGAGAGGGGTAGAGGAGGGAGAGGGAGAGGTGTAGGGGGATATGGAGAGAGAGGGAGAGGGGTTAGAGGGAAAGGAGAGAGAGCGAGAAAGAGAGAGAAAGAGAGGAAGAGAGAGAGAGGGAGAAATAGAACTCAAGTAAAGTAAAATCAGTAATAACTAACTAGTGCAATATCGTTGCAATTCGGCAGTAGCGTTCGTGCCCCCCCCCCCTCCCCCCACCGTATTGCTCACCCTCACGCTCTCTGCCATTTGCTGTTTTCTGTTTTTACTTTAACCGGTTGGTAATCTTCTTTATTAGGATTAGTGGCGGGACATATACATTTTGTAATATATCGCAATAGCTAGGATTTCTTCCTTTTGTGTGTCTTGTGCATTTTGTTTCTTTGGGAAGGCATAAATAAGATAAATTGTAATGTTAATGATTAGTTTTTCCAAGTCTCCTTGACAATGAATAAATACTATTTAGAATAGATGGCTGATAACTGATAATGAAAGAGGACTTTGAACATTTCTTGTAAGGAGTACATTATTAATAATGAAAGTACTTTATCAGTAATGAATGATAAACATATATTATGGAAGACGAAATAACTGAATGAATGAATTAACATACTTAATGATAACATTAATGAGCATCGCGTAAAGAATGAGAATGAGGCGACAACAATGAAGGAACAAGAAAAAACACTAGTAGTACTTTAACACCAGGAATGGTTTGTTACGTTGTATTTAGCATTCAATCAAGGCACATCATAAGTTCTGAGTTTTTCGTCCATGATCCTGGCTTCCACATTCACGGAGAATTAAGAGTTCAGCGGAGCTGCTCTCCCCTGAATTCTCCCAGTCGTAAAAATAGATAGACAGATGATGGATGAGACGAGGAGAGGAGAGAGAGGACCGAGAGGGAGACAGAGATTGGAGAGAGAGAGAGAGAGAGAGAGAGAGAGCGAGAGAGAGATGAGGAGAGAGAGAGAGAGTTGGGGGAGAGATTAGGCATACGTGAATAACGCGAATGACAAGCTCTGGCTTCACCGGCAGGAGATGTTGACGTTGCCGAAGGTTAAAGTCGCAATGATGCATTGATATTGAATGAAAATAACAAGAAGGGAACCGAATCGAAAAGAGTAGACGGAAAACGGAAGAACTAATTGCTGGCTACCTAGCGAAAAGGAAATATAGTATGAGAAGTTAAATGGTCATATTATGGGAGATGTCATGTCAGCAAAGGGGGCAAAGGTCTATCGTATGATTTAGATTATTAAATAGAGGAGTGCTTGGCCTGTGGATTATCTTTATGATTATATTATTATTATTATTATTTTTATTAGTATTATCTTATTTATTATCGTTATTATTAGTATTATTGTTATTATTATTATTATTATTGTTATTATATTATTATTATCATTATTATTATTATTGATTATTATATCGTTATTATCATATTGTTATTAGTAGTATTATTATTATTATTATTATTATTATTATTATTATCATGATCATTATCATTATATTTTGAGCGTCTCTATGGATAAACTTAATTACGTAGTGATAGTGAATGACATGTTTTATTTTTCGTTAGGATAATTCCATCTCTGGAGGCTAATGAGGCTAATGTAGGAAGCTACTTGGAGCTAATTTGAGGCTAATTGGAGGCTAATTCTGGAGGCTAATTGGAGGCTAATACACACAACACACACCACACACAACACACACACAACCCCAAACACACACCCCAACACCAACACCCCAACACAACATATATACTATATTATATATTATATATAATATTATATATATATATATATATATATATATATATAATGTAAAGAGCAAACTTAATTGTAAATTTCTCAGGTTAAGTTCAAATCTTTAACATTTTCTTATTATTAATTTTTCTTCTTTCTCTCAAGATAAAACTTATTGAAGGATAATTTCTAATTTGTTCTCAACCTTCATTTACATATCATTAACTCATTCTATAGCCCTTATGAGTGTATAAATTAGTTTCACTAGTTTTAACGAAACTTTAATTTCAATCATCCAAATACTTATCAGTTTCCACCAAAGAAATTAATCACAATTAAGTTCATCAAATTCAGGTTAGTCACTTTTCGTTTCTGTGATAATCTTATATCTATTCAGTTCGATGTTCATACACTTAATATCTTTTTAGATTGAGTAAAGTTGAATCATTCAACAAAACCTAAATAAAAATCTCAACTATTTGAATTGAACATTCCAAGAATTTATATCTATCACTTTTTTCACAATCCAATAATATTAAAGATTTTATTTTTGTTGAATAATTCAAGGGATGCAGCAGGACTGGAAAAATATGAAACAAAAGTACAGGTTTATAAATGTATCATCAAAAAGAAGAAGAAGAAGAAGAAGAAGAAGAAGAAGAAGAAGAAGAAGAAGAAGAAGAAGAAGAAGAAGAAGAAGAAGAAGAAAACACGCCTCTGACAACGGCGAGCAGGTACTACAAAAATTAAGCGCGAAATATTGTTTGACTTCGAGCAAACGGCTGGCACTAGGCAGATGCCCCAAAAGAAAATATGTCAAAATAGATTGGAATTACTTTTAAAGATGAATTCTTGAAGTGAAACAACAAATGTTCATCACTGAGAGAAACAGAATTGACAAACATTAAATCTCAGAGTTTAAAATAATATTTGATTTAAGTAATTCGGAATAGTTTCAGTTTCTCACAGCTATTTATTACAAGGATATTTTTTGCATGTAATGAACAGAAAAAAAGAAAATAGGACACTTTTCATCAATGGTATTACCTTCGCAAGTTGATAATAACAGTTATGAGACATGTGCGAGAGAGAGAGAGAGAGAGAGAGAGAGAGAGAGAGAGAGAGAGAGAGAGAGAGAGAGAGAGAGAGAGAGAGAGAGAGAGAGAGAGAGAGAGAGAGAGAGAGATCATTATTTTCAAAATCGCCATTCGATATTTATAAAAGTAAATAGAGAAATGCGCAAAGCGATCGGCATTTTTCACGCTACGGCCGACAGGGGCACAAGGGTCGCACGGGAGTTTTAAAACGTCATAAGGTAATGTACATGCGGGACAGATTTGTAACTACGCACGATCGCAGGGATGAAGTACCTTTAAACAAGTCACATGCTGCCATGTGGGTAACAGGTAAGTTTCAACGATGTTTGCATAAGTAAAGTATCGCCATTTATGGTTAAAATCCACCACTCGTGATCATAAAATCATCTTTAGAGTGACGCCCACTTCACTGCCCGTTTCAGCATTCTGTGCGTCTTAAGAGAAAGTACAGCATCCACATATAACCGAATCCAGAGACTAGTCTTAATATAGCAAATGGGAGGCGAGAGATCGTACGTAAACAGTTGACCGGATGCTTTTATGTACGTGATAGCTTCCATGTCGGATGCTACGTAGAAATTGTGAGGTGACGTTTTGGGTACTTCAGAGGGAGAGGGGTAGAGGGAGCGAGAGGGGTAGAGGGAGGGAGAGGGAGAGGGGTAGAGGGAGGGAGAGGGGTAGAGGAAGAGAGAGGGAGAGGGGTAGAGGAAGGGAGAAGGAGGGAGGGGCGTAGAGGGAGGGAGAGGAAGAGGGGTAGAGGAAGGGAGAGTGAGAGGGGTAGAGGGAGGGAGAGGGAGAGGGAGAGGGGTAGAGGGAGGGAGAGGAAGAGGGGTAGAGGAAGGGAGAGGGAGAGGGAGGGAGATGGAGAGGGGTAGAGGGAGGGAGAGGGAGAGGGAGGGAGAGGGAGAGGGAGGGAGAGGGAGAGGGAGAGGGGTAGAGGGAGGGAGAGGGAGAGGGGTAGAGGGAGGGAGAGGAGAGGGGTAGAGGAAGGGAGAGGGAGGGAGAGGGAGAGGGAGAGGGGTAGAGGGAGGGAGAGGGAGAGGGGTAGAGGAAGGGAGAGGGAGAGGGAGGGAGAGGGAGAGGGAGAGAGACGAGGGCGAGGGAGAGGGAGGGAGAGGGAGAGGGAGAGGCGGAGAGGGAGGGAGAGGGAGAGGGGTAGGGGGAGGGAGAGGGAGAGGGGTAGAGGGAAGGAGAGAGAGAGAGAAAGAGAGAGAAAGAGAGGAAGAGAGAGAGAGAGAAATAGAACTAAAGTAAAGTAAAATCAGTAATACTTAACTAGTGCAATAATCGTTGCAATTCGTGCAGTAGCGTTCGTGCCCCCCCCCCCCTCCCCCCACCGTCTTGCTCACTCCTCACGCTTCTCTGCCATTTGCTGTTTCTGTTTTTTACTTTAACGGTTGGTAATTTCTTTATTAGGATTAGGGCGACATATTACATTTTGGTAATATATCGCATAGCTAGGATTTTCTTCCTTTTGTGTGTCTTGTGCATTTTGTTTCTTTTGGTGAAGGCATAAATAAAGATAAATTGTAATTAAATGACTTTACGTATTTTCCAAGTCTCCTTTGACAATGAATAAATACTATTTAGTAATAGATGGCTGATAACTGATAATGAAAGAGGACTTTGATACATTTCTTGTAAAAAGGATTACAATACAATAATGAAAGTACTTTATCAGTAATGAATGATAAACATATATTAATGGAAGACGAAATAAATGAATGAATGAATTAACATACTTAATGATAACATTAATGAGCATCGCAGTAAAGAATGAAGAATGAATGACAACAATGAATGAACAAGAAAAAACACTAGTAGTACTTTAACACAAGGACATTGGTTGTTACGTGGTATTTAGCCATTCATATCAGGCCACATCATTCATTTCTGATTTTTCGTCCATGATCCTGGCTTCCACATTAGGAGAATTAAGAGTTCAGCGGAGCTGCTCTTCCCCTGAATTCTCTCCAGTCGTAACAATAGATAGACAGATAGATGGATTGAGAGAGAGAGAGAGAGAGAGAGAGAGAGAGAGAGAGAGAGAGAGAGAGAGAGAGAGAGAGAGAGAGAGTGGGGGGAGAGATTAGGCATTACGTGAATAACGCGAACTGACAAGCTCTGGCTTCACCGGCAGGAGATGTTGACGTGGCCGAAGGTTAAGTCGCAATGATGGCATTGAATTGAATTGAATAACAAGAAAAGGGGAACCGAAATTCGAAAAGAGTAGACGAAACGGAAGAACTAATTGCTGGCTACCTAGCGAAAATGAAATATTAGTATGAGAAGTTAAATGGTCATAATTATGGGAGCTGTCATGTCAGGCAAGGGGCAAGTCTATCGTAATTATATAAATATTAAAATAGGGAGTGCTTGGCCTGTGGATTTATCTTTTATTATTATTATTATTATTTTATTATTATTATTATTATTATTATTATTATCGTTATTATTATTATTATTGTTATTATTATTATTATTATTATTATTATTATTATTATTATTATTATCATTATCATTATCATTATATTTTTGAGCGTCTATGGTAACTTAATTTACGTAGTGATGACTGATCTT
>NC_051388.1:1476554-1479054 GCF_015228065.2 Penaeus monodon
TCATGATAATATGCAGCCACTTGACTGTTACATTCTCGTGATTATTATTAATTCTTACATTTAAATTATGGGGCATGGGTGGCATGTAATGACAATAGACTTATAAGTTTTTATGTATATTACAAAAAATGATAAAGTATAATTACATTAATATCTTGGAAGTGCTCTCAGTTACATCTTTGGCACGATACGGCATTTCCCTCCCACGGTTCAGGCCTATAATATCTAAGATGGGCAGGCATTGGAACAAAGGTACGTTCACATGAGCTACACTATTTCTGATGTTCCTCTGATTTTTCCCTCTCATAAAATTCAGAATGATTAATTTAGGATGAGTCCTTAGAAGAACCAACAATCCAGCATCTGTGAACAATACCAAAGTCAAAGACAAGGGTTAAAAATAGTCTCCATACACAGACATGGGAACACAGAGAGGCGGGCCTGAGCCAAGGGAGATGGCAGAGGGGGCAAAGAATACATTGTGACCTCTCAAACGTGTCAAAGGAACACACATTCATATACACTGTGAGATCCTAGTGGCTACGAGGTACAAAGAGCTGAGACGGTGACCATTAATGAGGAAGTTTGGAGTGTAAATGGTCAATCAGTAAAACATTTCAACATGGCCTAGAACTAGTACCATTACCACCAGGAACCCAAAGCCTGGCGATCAACAGGTATTCATTCTCATACAAGATTCTTTCGACTGCTAAAGATTGATGTTTTAAATGTGCAAAGAATATTCCATACAGGGCCAATCAGTGCTATATCCTCCTGTACAGTAAAAGGGCCAATTTATTTGCTATCCCAGCCAAAACTGGTTAGCCTTATTTACTTGTGAGTTGTGTGACAGCCAGGGACAACAAACAGACCAGCTGTCACAACCAGGAAGTGCAGGACATTAGACACCTGCACTGAACCTACAAGGAATATCTTATGAACTAGGATACAAAAACAGCATTTTTAAGTTACCTTTGTGCATAGGCTACCAGTCTCAATTTTACAGTCATATTTAGCAACTATAGGAGGGTCCTTCTCATCCTATGGCTAGAATATACACCAGATGGCAGGGATGGGTAAGGGACTCAGTCGCCGCACACACTTGCAGAAAATAGTATAATTCAACCTGCCAAATCTTACAGGGATAACAGTCATATTCCAATCATGTGAGGTGGAAATCTAATATCCTTATACTTTATTTTAATACACAACTGTGCACCGGTGTAAATACAAATTTTGCAGGAAAAAAAAAATTATTTCCAAACCTGTTGGCCAAAATTTGTTATGGTTATGAAGTGTATTCATGTTACTGCATCGGTCATTTCACTTTGGGCCATTTATCAGCATGAAAACTGTAACGAAAATAACCTGAGTAAATTTCTTCAAACTTCTTTCCCTGGTAGCAAAAAAAAATATTAGAAGTGGAAGGAACTAACGCTACTCAGGCAAACCGTCAGACTCACAATCTGCAAATATATAAGGACATGGCTCAGTGACCAGAGGCAGGTGGAAGTTCTGTGGCAAAGGAAAAATTTGAGCTGTATTGAAAATAGTATATGCATTGCTTGAGAATTTTGTTTGAAGGTTAAGAGACACTGTCACTCTAAGAGATGGGAATGCTGGGTAAATGACAATATTATCGTGAGACATCAGTCATCTGAAGATATTCAAGCAGAAGCATTCAATCTTCTCACAGATGAGTGATATGGTAGCAGACATCCATAATTATTATCCAGGGAGATGTTATGTGTTGTGAAAGGGCTGGAAATAGGAAAAAGAGCAATGTAAGTTTTCTGGCTGAAAATACAGTATCTTCTTTGGAGGAATCAAAAGGGACCTGGAGTGTTTCTTTCATGTTTATTCATATCATAAAGTTGGTTATTCAAAAAATTGTTTGAGACTTGTTTGGCCACAGCTTTATAGTTTCATGAAAGAGGGAACTGGGCCTACTACTTATCTTTCTACATAAATAAAAGGGGTGACAATAGCTAGTGATAAATCTCTTGAACAATATGTTAACCTCGAATATACCTTCCCTAAGTATTCTACCAAACTGGCTTCTTTTTATTTTTTAACTGTTATCTTGTATTAGTGAACAAAACCCTATTAATGAACTGGATCAAGGGATAACTTGTTACCACAAGAATACTTTTTATTGATCCCTAAGCTCCAAGTACTATTAAATATGGCAGTGACTACCCGAGGGCAGGTTGGAGCAGGAAACAGTTTATCGGCCATTAATGCTTGTATATTTCTCACAAGAATTATTACTATTAAATAAAAATGTAATAATGAATAAAAAAAAAAAAAGAATCTTCACAGGTTAACATGTACATAAGATCCTGAATACTTGATTTCAGTTTTGATACTTATGAATCATACTTTGCAATTATTTCATTAGAAAAAAAATTAAAATCCATGGTTCTTAAAATCTGTATTATTGAATACCTACTTTCTATTTCAAACGGATAGTTACTTTATACTTCTTTACACTTTTTTG
>NC_051388.1:1481554-1486554 GCF_015228065.2 Penaeus monodon
ACACAGTCATGAATGCTATTTCATGTGTTTTCAAATGAACCAGTTATTTTCAACACAATAATTATACTGGTAAAGCTTGTAATAACAATTCAATAGACTCTGTGTGGCATGTGTAACAACTAGGTGACTCTAACAGTCATACAAAGATGAAACATCCTCATACGATTCTTAAATTAACACTTCCGAATGAAACTGGAATAACTTTTGATATATCAATCTATGAGGATGTATCAGTGTACAGACTGCTACATTCAGTTCAATAAATTTTTAAAGTTAAAGGAATGACAAGCTTTTCCTCTCCCTTCCAAATAAATTTAATAATGGTAAATATCTTAAACACTTAATCAAATATTGCTTTCAAATCACACACTACAACTAGGAATGACGGCAATGGACAAAGAAGAGGCGTTGAATATTACAGTAAAAGAAAAGCAAAGAACTCATGGTGACACTGAAACATGGGGCCATATAGATCCATTATAGTGTTTTTTTATTTCTTCAGTTTTTTTTTCTGAATTAGAGCCGTAAAACGTTTTTGTAATGAAAAAGAAAAAAAAATACACACCTGGCCCTGTGAAGCTGAGCATGAAAATCTTGGATACACATTCAAACTGACTGGCTGCAAGAATATATAAATCAGGGTGTTTTGTCTTCATTTATTTACCTTTTTTATCTCTTTTTTTTCTTGTGGTCACGTGATGAGGTGGTTTTTCACATGTATCGATCTGGACAGTCTAAAGTCTCTGTATTGGAGCTAAATTCTATATTACTTGATGTCTGACCTAGGGCCTATGCACTATCCTATACTGTAGCTGAAATCTTCTCACATGAAAAAGAGAAAACAAGGAAGGAAGGAAGGGAGGGAGGAAGAGAAAGAGGAAGTGAGGAAGAGAAAGAGGGAGGGAGGAAGAGAAAGAGGGAGGGAGAGAGGGAGAGGTTGAGTGAGGGATGGAGGGAGGGAGAGAGGGAGAGGTTGAGTGAGGGATGGAGGGAGGGAGAGGAAGAATAAGAAGGTAAACATAAGGTGTGGGTGAGGGTGAGGGTAAAAGTGAAAGTGAGGGTGAAGGAGAAGGAGAAGGAGAGGAAGAAGATAAGGGAAAGGAAGAGGTAAGGAATGAGCAGGAGGGGGGGGGAGAGTGGGGAGGAAAAGGGAAGGTTAATGGTTAATGCTTTAAACAAATAAATGTGTTTGAAATCAATGGTCATATAGCAATATGGTAAATTATTGTGGTGAAAGGGGTTTAAAGGGGTTCTTTATTAGAACAAGATGTCTTAGATTTCAACGGTCATAGTATTATAAGATAGTATGGTATTGAAAGGGGTACAAAGAGGGAGGGAGAGGGGGAGAGAGGGGGGGAGAGGGGGAGAGAGAGAGAGAGAGAGAGAGAGGAGAGAGAGAGGAGCAGAGACGAGACGGAGAGGGAGAGGAGAGGAAGGAGACGGAGGAGACAGGGCAGAAGAAGAAGAGAGAGGAAGAAGATGAGGAAGAGAGAAGAAGGAAAGAGAGGAAGAGGAGGAAGAAGGAAGAGAGGAGAGAAGAGAGGAAAAGGAGGAGAGAGAGAGAGAGAGGAGTTTCAGGACAGAAGAGGGACGTGTATTACAGAATGCAAAACTGCCGGTGCGAGGATACACATTTACGGGCCTCTACACAAAACTACGAAACTCACAAATTCATCTACTGAAGCAGAGTCAGTTTGAAACATGTATGGAAAGGACAGTATACGAACCAGATTAGAGAATAATCATTTACACCACTGTAGAGACGCGTTGAATCATACCTGTGAGCATCGCTGAATCACTGAACTACAACAGATGCAAAGGAGGGTTGATTCATGATGTGCGTGGAAGTGGTACAAGTGGCAACTAAACACTTAAAGATGGATAAAAGTGGAAACTAGATAATATCACATCAGTAGGAAGGAGAAGGAACCTTCACAGAATGAAAACATGCCAAGTGTAGTATAAAAAATTTATAATTCAAATAAATACGGAAGTTCCCTTATCATCACGGTGAGAAGAATCATGGGAAGTGATATTTGAAACTTTGGTGAACATAATGATTAATTCATACACACTGAAGAACGTGTGATAAACACTCTGTTACCAATGTATCAGGGAGTAAAATTTGGCCAAACAGTTTTACCCTACTCCATTTGTTAATGTCAGTGCAATAAATGAGAATTAAAGGCTTGGGGGTGGTATGACAAGAGATGTAAAAACCAACATAGAATGAAAATCATCCAAATATAACTGCAAACTAGCATGTTGCACAATTAAACATTAAATTGGAGCCCAAAACCTCTGAAACATATGGAAGTGATTTGAAACAGGGAATATTCTATCATAAGCTGTAATACAAATTCGTTTAATTATAGGGATAAAATTTGGCCCACCACATTTTTACCCCTACTCCACTTTGTTATTTATTCAGACTATAAAATGAGAAAATAAAGGCTTGGGAGGGTTGTACAAAGAGATGTAAAACACCATACGATAGTTAAATGAAAGATCATTCAAATATTTAACTGCATACCTCATGTCACATATTAAGCATGCTGCAATTGGGCCAAAAGCGTCTACTTTACACTTACTTATAAGACTAAGAAGAGCAACCAACGGGGATACTTGGTTGCTACTCAAAGTGTTATATTTCAAATGTCCTATGTAATTTTCCTGATGAACACTCAACTCACTTCAAGAAGACTACATATTATTCCTTTCAAATATATGTTTATGTATAAAGAATCAAAGGAATATAAAATTTAGTATTTCTATAAAAGGTATGAACATTTACAAACCTGAGGTGTTTTACAAAACTGTATACAAATGCACAAACACACTTATAAAACATCTGCATCCATAAACACACAAACATTTTCATTTGCTCATATATAATATACACACACTATTTACATATACACACAGACACAGGACACAGACACACACATACACAGACACAGGACATAGACACACACACACACACACACACACACACACACACACACACACACACACACACACACACACACACACACACACACACACACACACACACACACACACACACACACACACACACTTCTTACCTGAAGTTTCAAAATTATTTTATGTAATTCCACGAACATTACTGAAAGTGTATCCCTCTGATGCATTGAGCATCACAATATTTCAGACACACATCTGCCTAGCAGTAGATTGAATTTAAAAAGTTAATCTGACTTTCGAGACAGGCAGTCAGTCACATCTGCATAAAAAATTCCAACTAAAATATAGTGCTCTCCCATCTCACTAAGCTTCAGTCGTGATACAAAGGTATTAACTTTATCTTAAAAGTCAGTGCAAGGAAATGTATCACTGACATTATATTCATTGTCACACAGTAGGCTGTCCAATTAGTCATATTTGGTTTATGTTACTGTGCATATACTGAGCTCTTTGGCACAAGTCACAGTTTTGTGATTCATGGAATTACATCAAGCAGCCAATGACATTCAAATCAGAGGAGAGCTACAGTCCCTCATTAACTTATGTTAACTGTTACCTAAATGGATATACCACTTGTAACAAGGGAAGATCTTATGCATCATTCAAAGTGAAATTGTGCAAGCCCCTGTATAACACAACATTTCAGGTGCTTCACCTAAATATTTGTACAAAAGATGGTTTGAGATATACATATGAACATAATGCATAGGGGAGAACCTTACTTATCAACTGGAGACTTTCACCAGCAAAATAAATCCTCTTCTTACCTTAAATAATTTGCATCTAATTAATCATAATTAACATCTTTTTGTAACAGTCACTCATATAAACCTATCATTCACTTTCAGTATTAGATACACCCATAGGTTTTGCAATCAGCTTGAATTCACATCAACACTAATTTTAAGAGCTTAATAAGCAAAGTAAAGATTGCCTATGAAGGGCTGATGTCCATTCACAGAAGAAATTCTCCCTCCTTCTGAAGTTTTCAACATTGATACCGTAATGAACTCCAAATTTTCCAATTCGGTGAACTAAATAAAAACAATGAAAAAATATGAAATAGCCGTGTTTCCTCTTTTAAAAGTTTCTGCACTATACTATAAGAAAGAGGACAGCCTAAAGCAAGCTTTAAGTAATATCCTGGTTTCTATAGACCCCAAAGTATGTACAATGTATTCTTATCTACCTATATGAATTAGGGAAATTGTAAAGAAACCTTTTTTTTTTTACATGTCTCAATACTTTTTACACAAAATTATGCATTTCCTAAGCAAAGCACCATTGGTAGGTCAGCGTCCACACAGGGTGACTAGCGGTGAGAATTACGAACAAGGTGGCCGGAAGAGAGAGGCGGCTGTTAGGCTAAACCAAAAGAAATTCTCCCCAATCTATGTTGGTTCCGATGACCTGGAAGCAAGGAATAACTCTAGGAATGACAAGGATTTCTGTTTTCTTATGAAAATATGAAAAAAAAAGAAAGAGGTTTTAGATCCTTTGAAATTGGAATGTAATAAAAGCATCCAAACCTCTATCTAGATATAAATCTTGATGACAAGTATGTTTATTCCCAAATCTGTATAACATCTTTATTTAGCATGGAAAACAGTTCAGGGATCATTTCTCATGGTTAACCCTAGTATTTTATGGCATTCCACAGCTTCAAAAGAATGCACATGAATCCAGAATAAAAATATGAGCACATCTTCACATCAGAAGAAAAAAATGAACCTAGTAGTTCATTAACAAAACCTACATTGTGACAACTTTATAATCATTTGACAAGCAAGTTTCTTTTTCCCCCCCCAAAGATGTCACTAAAATTTTATAATCTAAACTTTGCATGTTACTTCAGCCTTAGGATTACAACATTCGTCTTTTTACACAATACAAAGAACTGCGTCGGATAGAACGGTGATACTGCATTTCGTCAAATTTCCTGTTTGCCAATCTTTTGTTTCCTTTTCACACACAAAATTACAGGAAAAACAACTGACCAACAAAACAGTGTGGGC